>NW_028277125.1:12844038-13144423 GCF_059951505.1 Python bivittatus | reverse complement strand
GCAGCTTCTCATAATGAACATTTCTCCCTTTAATTTAATTTGTCTGGGTTCTCTCAGATCCCAGGATACCGTCTGCTTCCCATTTCTTCTGGCCACCTTAACTACCTTACTGTGGATTATTCCATATCTCTGTAAAGCTGCAAAGTGTTCTGTTGCTTCTGACTGATATGATAAAACCCAGCAGGAAATTCCACAGAATAAAACAAATTGTACTTTTCAAGATGGGTCGAACTGACTGAAAACAATATGAATCCTGTGGACAGGGAGGAAACAGAGAAGGCTTTTGTGAGCAATGATATTTCTTTTGATTCCTTCCTTCTCTGAAGTAAGTATAAGGATGATCAGGTTCAGTGGGATTTATCTCAAGTAAATGCTACAGGACTATATCTAAGATTGCAGTCTTGTATCCATTTCCTAGAGAGTAAAGCCTGTTAAACAGAATGGAGCTGACTTTTGAGTAGATGCAGTATTACTATTATACACATAATGTATTCAGATACAATGTAAGAAAAAAACAGTTTTAATAACTTCAGTTAATTCCAGTGAAAGCTGTATTGTCTTGCTAGGACCTTGTTAGATGTTCTATTGTCTTATACTGTGCTATGACTTCATAATGCCTTCCTTCTATATGAATAAATTACTCTGTGTGCTCAAATTATTGGTAGGAAATGCACCATTTTTGCTGACTTCATGAGAAGAGGGATTCTGCTTTGTTGTAATTTTTCACAAATACCCATAAACCACTCAGGCAACAAAATCCTGATAAAAATAAAGCAGGACATCTCTCTGCACTATTTGGCAGCTGGGAGCAAGCATGTCAGGTCAAGAATGTAGGTCATGATGGACAACACGTTCCTAGTTAGGGGAAAAAAAATCAGAAATTATTGTATGGATAATAGCTTTCATGTTAGATTTGTTGTACAGAGAATGTTAATCTCCTTTATAATACTTTTAACCCAAATGGTCATTCATACAAAATGGTTGCATCTGCTTTAGAGGGGAAAAAAAGTGGTATAAAATGTTCATGGAATTGGAGATCTAACTGCAATTATATCCAGTGATGATCATTATCCCCACCATCACCTCCACTTAACTAGAACATTTCTCATTTCTATAGTCAAAGTACTTGACTTTATAAACATTGCTATAGCTCCATAATCAGGTTTTAATATACCATGTTTGCCTGAAATCATCTATATTCACAGCAGAGGTGATTGAAACAGGTCATGTCTTCATTCCCTAATCTGCTTTAATCTTCTCTCTCCTTTTTTTTTTTTTTTTTGCATGTTTCTGTTTAGCAGAGGAATCTTTAGAAGTTTGTAGTGTGCTAGAGATATAAATATAAATAATTGCATAAAACAGTCTAGCAATTATGTTGTATGCTTTAAAAGTAGAGGCTTACCTCTGTAAATGTGCAAACAATCCGCCCTAACTCTAGCCAAGTATTCATGGAGGCTACATGATTATATTTTCTACCCTATGATAATTTTTGAAATTCAGTCCCTATAGAAAATGCAAAATGGCTCATTGTTAATTTATATACTTTTTACAAAGTTATCAGTGCATATGCAAGAACCAGTTTGGTGTAGTGGTTAAGGTATCGGGCTAAAAACTGAGAACTGTGAGTTCTAGTCCCGCCTTAGGCATGAAGCCAGCTGGGTGACCTTGGGCCAGTCACTCCCTCTCAGCCCTAGGAAGGAGGCAATGGCAAACCACTTCTGAAATCTTGCCAAGAAAACTGCAGGGACTTGTCCAAGTAGTTTCCAGGAGTTGAGACTGACTCAAAAACATCAAAAATAATAATAAAAAATCAGTGCATATGGTACTTAGAGTTCTTAGTAGAGCTCTTGCACAGAATTAGAGCATTGTTACAGTGTTTTGCACGGGAATATACCAGGGATTTATCTGGGACTAGACTGTTTACCCATCTAAAATATCCCCTTTTTTTTGCCTGAATGTAGCCTTACTAATGGTGATGTGATTTGTAAATGAGATGTTGGATGTGCCCCCTTACAGTTCTGAAAATGGGAAGAATGACAGTTTTTTTTCCTGCTGAGTACTATCTGTGCTTATGAAAGCAGTTCTCCAAAAGTCTTAGAAAACGGCCTTTCCTAGTGCTGCAGTTCTTGCAGCGATAAATCTTGAAGCTCATCAACTTGTTGAGCAAAAGTTCTCAACTTTGTCACCTCCCCACCTGATTCCCCCCACCTCCTTTCATGGAGGGATCATTTTGTAACATGTCTATTCAGCTGGCATCTGAGATCTTTATTTGCAAGTAGCTATTGGAACTGTATCACTCATAGCTTCTCAGAACCCTTCTGCTTTATCAGCTGAGCTGAAGGTGGAGGGGGCTGGCAAGAAACCTTGAATGTCAATAATTCCCAAGTACTTTTCCCCCAAAGACCCAGGGTTAAATGTTAAGTGTTAACGCTGAAACTGTAGAGACAGGTGTCATCATTGTAGCCCTCTACATGGAGGTTTCTTTCCCCACATAATCAGCAGGAAATGATGGGCTTTGTCATTAAATTTAGAGATTGCTTTATTTTGCAAGATGGAATAATCTGTGCAGAAGACTAATTGCTATCGGCATGGTTGTGTTGCTTGTAGCTTTATTTTTAAGTGGAATGGCTTGCTTTGTGAGAAAAATTGGGTTTTGTAGTCTTACCTGCGTTTAGTCTTTTATTAACCTGCCTTATGGTTTCCCCAGTTCAAATCCTAAGAGCAATTAGTAGCCAGGGCTGCTAGTTTTTCTGACATCGTACACACATTGTGTCACTGCTCTCAAAGAGCTCTTTTCTCCTTGTACCGTCTAATGTGTACTTTGTCTCTCTGTCTTGCTTTCTTTCAAAGCAGCAGGGGCCAATATAGGATTTCCAGATCTCTTTGAATGATTCTCAATAAAATTACTAAAGGAAAAGCCTCAGTGGCTGTACAATGGTGTGGGAGAATAGAACATAGCTCCTGTTTTTTAATGAATTATTTGCAGCCCAGTTCAATAAAAGATAAAATGTCTAGTATGCAATTCTTCCTCTTTTTTTTTTTTTTATTATTTCCTGCTGACAATGAGCAAATCCAAAATTGCCCACAAGGTACCTTTTACTGTATCTTCCTGTTGCAGGCCTTTACAATTCCTAAATCCCCTCAAGAGATCCCTCAACTTTCACAAGCATTTTGTCTTTGGGGAATGAATGACAATTACTTTTAGGTACTGTATTTAATACATGGTTTCTTTATAACAATTTTCCTCAGTCTGGTCCTCTCCAGATCTGCTGGATTGCCAACTCCCCATTGAAAATTCAGGAAGTTGAAGTCCCCATATAGCCAGAGGGCACCAGGTTAGAGAAAACTGTTTTAGATGAATGAAACTTTTTTTTTCTCCCTAGATAATAATGACAGTTTGTTTGGCCCTGGATGATGCTGTGAGGAAGCATTTCCTTTGTGTATTGCAGAATTGGTGTGAACAGATGTACATCTACAAACACTTGCAGTAAACAGAGAATGCAGAACACATAGAGCTGTACAGTCTCCTGCTTTTTAAATATATATGTTTAATCCTATATGGAATTTGGTGAAATCTGAATCTTCTTAAGAGACAGGCAGAGATTTAAAAAAAAAAATCACATAGTACAATTAGTATTGGTATAGATTCAAAGAGAATTCAGAATTTCATCGGATTGCACATATCGGTGATACAAGTTTTGTGACTGCGGTATGCAAATATCCAACTAGAAAAATGGAGAAAGAGGGAACATTTTGGTGTAAGCAGTTTGTTTTTAACATTTTGCTGAACAGAGATAGATTTAGGGATTTGCTTGGAATATATTCAGGTGGTTTGAAACACTACGGGCTGTGATACTTACCCTTCCCCTCTCCCATAAACAATCACACAGCAACAACAATAACCCAAAGGACAGATATTTCAGATTCTATAAGCACTGTGCAGAATGCTTATGGAATAGATTCATGTGCAAGTTTAGATTCCATACACAGTCTTCAAAAAGATATTGAAGTTTGACTTGAATCCTGCTCTTTCAAGTACAGAAAGTGTTCATTTAGCAGATAATGTACCTTCTGAACATGACACAGTCTCTCTGTTTGGAAGATCTGAAGATGGTCTTGCAATTAATCGTGACCCTGACAATTAAATAAGCAGCTGGCCATTGGCTGCTGCGACTCTAATTGATTAGAGTGGATTCATCATATACAGGCAAACAGAGGGCTATCCTGTCTTAACTGTATGATGGAATCATTAAATTAATGGATAAACCGAACGAGCAACCTACAAAATTATAGAGAGATGGCTGCCAATACTAAATCCAATGGGCTGTGAGAGAATTTTGGAATGGAGTTACCAAAATTGTCCCACCACGGTTGAGTTTTACTGTGGTTTGTCTAGCTGGCTTGGGAAATAACATGTTTCTGAACTTATGCTTTATTATTTGAAAGTATATTTTTAATGCAAATGCAATATAATACATGGTTTATTATATATTGACAAAGGACTGGCTTAATGAATATTTGACAGATTAAAATGATTTGGATTCAGAAGCTGTTTTGAATGGTAGATTGATTAGACATAATAAACACAGACATATATACATATGGCCTGACAAATGGCATTCAGAAGAGAGTCCTATAGCAATTACAGTTTCCCTCTCTGTCTTAGCCATCACCTGCTAACTTCATAAAACATCTAGCTATTCCTTTTAACAGAAGAGAGGGACATGGGGGTCATATGTATGGTTTCCTTGCAGCAGATAGGATAAGAAGCAGTAATGGTAGAAGATAAAAGAAAAGGAAATCTATGTTTAGTTTGTAACAACACCATTTACCAAAGCTTGTTATGTCATTCTATATCTGCTTATACCACCCCAATGCATCTGTTACCTGTTCTTTAAACTTCTCACCACTCTCTTTTTGAGGTTCTCATCAACTCCATCCAGGCACAACTTTCCTGATCTTTTTCTTGTCCCAATTGCTCTTCAGTAACTTTTTTTTTTTTCAATTTCATCCTCTCAACATTACCAAATGACTTCAATGAACTTTCTTAATCCCAAACATTGTGATTAAATTCACATTCATTCAGCATTCATTTAGTTATGTCCCTTTCTCCTGTTTTACCACACACGTAAGTATCCCATTCACACTGCATCCATAGTATTTTTATATTTTTCCATTATACCCAGCTCTCATATCCATACAGTGGAATGGGCCAAAGCAGACTTATTCATAGCCATTTTACTTCTTTTGACAAACACTGATTCTTTGCAACAGACCAAGTGCTACCGGCTGCCTTTCTACCTGCATAGCAAACATTCTACCAATATACACAAATTTATCAGATTGACTTTTTCACTGTTTATGTATAACTTGCAATCATTTTCTTCATTTTCCCTGTCAAACATTGTCTTTGGTCTTTTGGTACATTGATTTTCAGATCCACACTCCTTGTTGCCTCATAAAAACTGTTTAACATTTGCTGTAGATCATTAAGATTCTCAGCCAACATCCCTAGAGGCTGAATTCACACAACACACTGATCTTCATATCAACCATTTACTTAGCATGCTGTGCAAACTCACCCAGTGAGAGTGTAATTAGATGTGAGTGGAATTCTCAGATGTGGCCAAACTCTGAAAGAGGTCACAACTGGAGAAAAGTTGTGTTATTTCCTTCTGATGGAGAAAAGGCAAGCACTGGAAAATATAGTAAAAATCAGTAAAAAAAAGAAAAAGAAAAATACTCTACCTTATATTATATTGTAAGCCTTAATTACACGAGTTTTATTAATGCTTTGATGGGTCAGTTGGCTTATAGAATCAACAGTCAATATGGAAATAAGAAACTTGACTTGGAATAAAGAGTCTACAGGGTAAGGTATCATGGCCAAGGCTGGTTCAACGCTAACATTCAAACACCTGAGGGAGAAATGGAAAGGTACCAATAAAAAAAATCAACCATCCCATAATATGGGGACATGGAGGGAGGCCCTTGATGAAGCAAAAAATTACCCCTGAAGGAATTTGTTTAGCTGCCACTGCTTGTTTCAGAGTAACAGCTTTTTCTACTTCACATCTAATTCTGAAGTCCTGTAAGTAGATCCTTTTGCTCAAGGGCAATTCAATGTCACAGTCTCCTATCTGTTTCCTACATGGAGTTCAAGGAGCTGTTTATTGCTTCTGCAGATTATAGTGGTGTGAAGCATATACCAATTTCAGTAAGTCAGTCTTTGAGAATCAGAGTTTGTGCTATTGTCTGTCATTAATTTAACACATCAGCATCTTGTTGATGACAGTGGTGGACATACAGTTACTAAGTTAGTTTGGGAAGTGCACAGCTCAGTTCACTTGCTTGTCTTGCTTTGATGTGCATATGTGTGTGAGAGAGACAGTGAAATACGTTCATGTAAATAAATTTTAGTGTTAACACTTATATAATTTTTCTCCTTGTATAATTTACAATGGGAAACTAGGAGGGTTAGGAAAAAATGCAGACTTGGGAATATTTTAAGATTCCAGGTTAACCTTGGCTTCTCTTGGTGGCAATCTTCTGTTTCCCAGCTGTGGAATGGGAATCTACTTTACATGGAAGTGTAAATTGACTCAGTTAAAAGATAATTTCTACAGACATAATTGATTAAACAGCTTTGATTATACACTATTTGGAGCACAGAACTGAACTGTGATGTCCTCAGTACTATGTATGTTGAAATTTTTTGGCTGGATTCATACAATACATTAACTTGTCATGTGACTTAGTACCTTATGATAGTTTGGAATTACAGTGGTACCTCGGTTCACAAACTTAATTCGTTCCACGATTCTGGTCACGAACCGAATTGGTCGCGAACCGAATCAAATTTCCTCATAAGGTTCAATGTAAATAAGGTTAATCCATTCGGACCCCTACGAATGTGGTCACCAACCGAATTGGTCGCCAACCGAATCAAATTTTCCCATAAGGTTCATTGTAAATAAGGTTAATCTGTTCTGAACCATATGTATTTTTTTTTTAACCACAAAAATATGAAACAAAGTACAGTACAGTACAGTATGAAGAGAGAGAACACTAACCTTGCTGGAGGTGACACCAAAAAGCTTCACAGCAATGTCTGTCTGCGACCACGATCTCACCTAGAGGAAGCCACGACCGCATGTCAGAGCACGGAAGATGGCCACGGGTCGTGTTCGTCACCTGATGTGGAGTTCGCAAATGGAAGCAAAATTTTGCGAACGCTGCTGTTTGCGAACCGAATTGTTCATGAACAGAAGCATTCGTGAACTGAGGTATTACTGTATAAAGTATTTTATGGACTGATAATTGACTGCAGTAGGTTTCCGCCGCCGCCGCCTCCTCCTCCTCCTCCTCCTCCTCCTCCTCCTCCTCCTCTTGTTCTCATGTCTTTTAATGCGAATTTCTGGCTTTTGGTACATTGGGTTGCAAAATATTATATTAGCACATCAGTAGAAACAGGAAAACTAAGCAAAAGATGTTGGAAAACATCTTGCTTTGAAGTTGAAAGGAGGATGGGTGATGTTGTGCCTTGCCATTTGTTCCTCAAAAATTTCTCAGCCAAAGATGAGTTGTGTTGTGCACATTTCTGAAGTGGAGGTCAGCAAACAGAAATGGTTCCTCACCTGAGTCTGGCTGAAGCTCTCCTAAGTTTCAGGGACTGTTGGAGAGGAAAAAATTCAGGTGCAAAACTATTATGTGGGAGAAAAGAATTGGTCTTCTTTAGAGTAAATGCTTACACAGAAGTAAAGTTCCACACATGAAGAAAAATATTCCCATATTGTCTAACAGCACACAACTGAGGTCTGGTCAGCCCAGGAGCTCTAGCATTAAAAATTATTGTAAGAAATTACAATATTTACTGTTTAATGCAATGATTGTATAACCTAATACATTAATCAATGTTTAAGCCATGTTTTACTGAGTCATATTATCTGGTTTGTATGAATATGAACTAATACCACAAACTAGGTTTCCCAAATTCACTGAATCATTTCCAACATGTTAGCCTAGTGTGTTGGTAGATCCACCAGATGTTTCTTCAGCAGTTCTGACCTTACTTGAGAATTTCAGATGACCAGCTGAAACTCCGACTGTGTATGCCTGGCATAATGCAGTTTAGCCTACCACATTGTAACCTAGCACACTGAAAAAGCCGATGTGGTTAGTTTATGGTTCAATGTGTCATATGAATCCAGAATATCAGGTTGAGTAAAGTTATAGTTAAGTTTATCATGGAGAAACATGGTGTCTGCATACAGCTTTATTTGATATCATAATCTCCATTCAATTTTATTTATTAAACTTGCTTTGGCTGTCATCTTTTGTTTTCTTCATACCGGTAAATTTTTTGAAGTTCAGCTTTTCTAATCTTAATAATGGTTTAATAATTTAAATTCCCTTCCACATCTGGAACAATATATTTACCTCAGGGGTCCTCTTGAAATAGAAGGCTATTAATAGAAAGGTACTAATAAATAATGCTGGGCATTGTTAAAAAAATGATTTGGAAAAAGTGTTATGGATATCTTAAGGGTAAGACTTTTCTGCTATTCAATACAATCGTCTGGAGAAGCCTGCAAAAAGGCTTAAAGAATCTATTAATTGAAGTTAACATGATTCTTAAAGCCACAACAGCTTTCTTCAGACTTGTGGAAGCCTAACAATTGTTGGGCTACTTTAATGAAGCTGAGAGGTACTGCAATCACATGAGGTCCAACACACTTTTTCCAAACTGTTTTTGAAATGGGTCCATTTTGGCTATTGAAATGGAGCTGGGATGTCTTGCCAGCTTGGGGACAGCCTTTTCTACTTGCCTCCTTAGGTTACATAGAGCTCTGCCTTCAACAGGCATCACACACTGAACCATTTCCTAGTCTTTGGAGTTTGGGAAGGTCAGGAGATGTATAAATTTAAGAATCAGGGGGAAGGTGAGTACCTACCTGAGAAATAAAGCTCCTTATGAGTATTGGATTACAAATGTGTAAAGTATCCTTACTAGGACTATTGTACTACAGACTGATTATCAGCAGTTGAGTGTTGGGCTCATACAGCATCAGAGCCTTCAGTTACAGATGTTGATTGCTGAAACAAGGTTTGATTGCCAGCCCTTTATTTGTTGGCACTGACCAGCTAGCTTTCTGTTATACTGTTGGCCTCACCATGCTTGACCTCACCAACATCAGTTGGTCTTTGCTTTTGCTTGTTAGGAGCAACTTCCTTCTAAGCAACACAACCTGTTTCTGTGAGTGATGGGGGTGCAGTCAGTAAGCATACAGTCATGCTGATCCCTCGATATCCAGTTTACTGTCTTAGTAAAAGAACCTACCCACTGTGTACCCACTGATATGCTGTCAACATACCAGCTCTGGGCAGAATGCTACTGTTAATGCTGATAACTTGAATTATGGGAGTGATGGGAATAAAAAATGCCATGAGAGGTGAGAAAGTAACTGACTTCCCAGGAATTAGGCTGGCAATATTTCAAAATCTGGGTAGGGTGAGAAAAGAACCCACATCACATTAATGTGACCACTAGGCAGCCACCTGACAGCCTTCTGTACCTACCTTTTAATCAGACATAATGAAGAATATTTTCACTGTTATCAACCAGCTTTGTATACCTTAACTCTTCTACCATTGTAATGATGCCCACCAGGATGGAAGGTTGGACTCTCAACTCCATGGCTATTTTGCTATTAATGGGAACAGCAGCAACCTACTTGGGCCTCCTAGCAGCTTTCTGAGGATCGGAGTCCATCAGTGCATGCTTGTTTGCTTGGCCCCTAAAAGAATGGCCAAATCAATGGAATCTCCATTTCGCCTTTCAGTTTAAGAACTACAAGGATGCCCAGTAACTTAATTCATTTACAGTTTTACAGTGTTTGCATATTACGTGGATTTTTAAAAAGCAATAGGTTGCAAAAACCGAAAGTGCATATATTTTATAGGAAGGGCTTTAAAATAGCTTTTGTTAAGGAATCTGTCAGCAAGTCCCTGGAATATTGATATCATAGTGAAGTTACTCCATGAAGAGTTGCTCACTCTTGCTTTCTCCCCACACCATTTTGTGTTGCTTCTTCCCTTCCCTTGCTTTTTATGTATTACGCTTTGTTAAAGGTTATAGCATTAGTAATTTGTGCCTGGCGGTTTTGTGGCAACTCTGGTGTAATTGCAAATGCTGTGGTTGTTTAGTTAATTTGTAACATTTTAAAATAAAGAGTTCCATTTATAAATTATGTATTAATATGCGGTTCATGGATAATGGATGTGGGTCTGCTATTCTTTAGCTTATTGAAAATTGTGTTAAAATTCTAGTGGCAATACAGAGTGGAACTCTGATAGATCTCACCACAATTCACAGGATGCTGATAAAGTTGCTTGGGTGACTCCATTGCTTCAGTTACTTCACACAGCAGGATTGAGACTCTATAGTGCATACACAGAATATTGCAGAACTGTAATTCCCAGCTAATGGTGAAGATGGCTAGGATTTGCAGTTCAACACTTGAAGGGGTCTTGTTTTTAGGAATTATGGATTTTAGGGTAAGTGTAACTCAGAGGAGAGAAGAGGTAAGCTTTGAGAACTATTGTTGGACAGCATGATCAACACTGCTCCATTGGTGAGCTTGGATGGATTGCTAATAAACAAAAAGCATAGCGAGCAACCCTATGCTTGTGAGGAAGAATGAGGGGTTCTTATAAGTGCTTAGCTCATTTATCATCTAGATGGATGGAGGCCTTCAGAATTCATTTTCTGCTAATACATTTTCTGCTAATTCTACTAACTCTGCCAGTACTGGGGAAAACTAGAGATTCTGGTGGGTCAACCATACTAAGCAGTCCAAAAAATCTTATTTTGCAACCATACCCACCTTGATGGCCTATGCTCAAATTGAGTTTCTCTGGTTGGTGTATTCTTTCCTCTCCCATTGGAATCAGTAGAAATGAAACCAGCCCCAGCCCCAGTTCCGGTCCAAACCTTTCCCTGACAACTCTTGGGGCTGTGGTACAATCAAATCATCTTCTGATGCAAGTGTAGAATTCCTTTGCTTGGCAACTGGAGTTCTAAACTATAGTCCTGTTCTTTTCTGAACTTAAACCTAGAGTTGCCTTGAGTAAGTCATATTTCTGACTTTGATGATATCATTTCCTGGGAGAGAGCTGATGTATTAAGGTTAAGAGGAAAAGCTATTTTTCTGGATTAATTCACTTTATTTTCAGTTACTAAAACAAAACAAAATGAAATGAAAGTATAAAACTCAACTAAGGATCACAACCATTGAAACAACAGGAATGATGAACTAATCAATCCCACAGGGGTAGGACAGCAGTAATCGTGCCATAAACAGCATCATTATAAAAAGAGCGGTTTCCATTTTGGGTAACAGAAAAAGGAAGATGTTGCAGCCATCAATATTTTCCCCCAAAGCTTCTCTAAAATGCCACCTTTTATTGATGAAACAAGATGGACAAAAAGATAGGATCAGGCTATCTTCTCAGGAAAAAAGCTTTCTATGCTCTTCAAACCAGAGCTGCGAAGGCTCTGATTTGAACACAATCCTTACTGCTCTTTAGTGGGGACACCATGAGCCAAAAAGTGCTTCCCCTTTTTCTATTTGAGGCTTTTTTTTCCAGTTGGGAATGAAAGTTTGTAGATGTGTCAAGATTGCTGTCTATATCCCCCAGCCTCTTCTGGCAGCCATCTGAAAACATATGGATTTAAAAGCAGATTGGATACTTTCATGGAGGATGGGTCTTTCGTGGAAAACTGAATATTTCCTCTGAGTTGTTGACAGCATTCCTCCAAATAACCAGTTGCAGGGGCAAAGCAATATGAGAGAGGTCTGTCTGTGGGCTGCTCAGAAGCATCTGGTGGCCCTGAGATAAAATAATTAGGTTTTGGCATGATCCAGCAGACCAAACTAATGAAAACAGGTAGAACACTCAGCCTTAGAACTGGCAATGAAGATATTGAAGTGGTGGATAGCTTCTGCCTTTTAGGATCAACCATCGGCCGTAAAGGAACAAGCGGTCAAGAAATTCACTGCACACAAGCACTTGGTAGAGCAGCCACGAAGGCCTTAGAAAAGATATTCAAATGCCTACAAAGATCAGAATCATGCAAGCCATAGTATTCCCTGTGACATTCTATGGAAGCAAAAGTTGGACTTTAAAGAAGCAGGATAGGAAGAGTATTGATGCCTTTGAACTTTGGTGCTGGAGAAGACTGGTATTGGATCATTGAACAAATCAACCAGAGTTCTCACTCAAGGCACAAATGACCATGCTCAAAGTATCCTACTTCGGGCACATTATGCAATGATCTAGCCCCATGAAGAAGGCTCTAATGCTAGGAAAGGTAGAAGGAAAAAAAAGAGGACGACCAGCAAGGTGGATGCTCAGTTACAGTGGTGATGAATGCACCGTTGGCCGATCTGAAAGAACAAGTTAGGGATAGAACGTCATGGAGAAAATCTATCTATGTGGTAACTAAGAGTTGAAAATGACTTGATGGGACATCATACTCGTTCCCATCATGATCCAATAAGGCTATTATGATATTGAGCCTCTTCCCCCCCTCCCCCCAAGTCCATGTCAAACCCTAGGGCGCCCTGCAAACCCTAGCATACCATTTCAAGGCAGATGACAACCTCAGCCTAAAAAAATGTATGCCAGTTTACATTCTATTTTCAGAGGAAGTCCAAGTCCAAGTGAGCTTGGAATGAATAAATCCATGGTACAGATTAGAATCTACATTTGGCTTGATATAATTTAATTTATAATTAATCAGATTATTCCCACCTGTGTCCCTTTTTGTCACATTCAACTTACAATTCAGTGACACTCTTTGGAGTGGCTGTGGCTTGGAGAACTGGTACAGAATGCTTTAATTTCAGTTTGTCCATCACAGGTTTGAAAAAAAAAATACAGTTTCCTGTGTTCTGATACCATATCACAGTTTAAAACTGAAGATATGGATAATTTAACATGGTGAATGAAATCTTCTGATACTAGAGCTCCTACTGAGTAGGAGAGCAGTTACTTATTTATATGACACGAGATTATAGCTTCTTGTTATTTAGGAACTGGGTTCCTATCTGACTTTCCAACAAGTGTGCATTAATATTCACACATCTTTTAAAGCCTTCAAATTATTCTTTGTTTGAAAACTGAGTTGCTATAGTGCAGAAATAAACTCAAATGGCTATATTTTCTGCAACTAATTTTATTGGAGGGCATAACTTTAATTGAGGAAAGATTTTGATGCCCATTTGAAACTCTCTATTTTCTTAAGAATCTGATGAGAAGATTCTTTCTCTGAAGCAATTTGCCAACATAAAGGAAGTTAAGTGTACGTAATTTACAGGCCTGCTGTTTGGATTTTCTTTTTGTATCTCCCTCTGCTACTTATAATGAGAGTCATTAAGGAAGAATTCCATGCATTTTTACCTTCTACTGTTTTCAGTAGAAAATTCTTGCATCTGTCTGGTATGGGGCAAAAGGTCATACTGAACTGTAAGGACATATATAGTCATTTACCAATTCGGTTAAAAAGGATCTGCAGTAACAGGGAATATATAAGACCATAATCTGAATTTCTGGGATAGCTACTAAAATGCAAATGATGATACAGTGTCTGATCTAATGCAAAGAATTACTTACATTCATGTATGTATAAGAGCTATAGCCCTAATCATCACTGCGCAATACTGTGCAATTATGCCAGCATCACAAATATTTTCATATTCTCCTGCCAGATCTCATGAGAAGTTGGCGTTATGTGACATTTCAGCAGTGGGGTGAACTAGGGTGCCTCTTAAAGATCTGATATGCTCACGTTGCTGATCCCATAGACTATAAACATTAGGAAAATAGAAATTACATATATTTTTGAAAACTGTTGTAAAATCATCCTACACTCCTTTTATTTATTAAATTCAGAGGAGGGGGATTTTATTTTTGCAGCCCTTTGTAAAACATGGTTTCCAAACTTTCTGAGGCAGGAAATACACAAAAATCTGTACGTCAAGACCTAAAATAAGGTTAGGATAGTTTTAAAAAATACACCTTTAACCCCAGAGAGTCCATCCATATACATACCACAGTCTTACAGCTTCAAAACATCTCTTTTTCTTCCTTCTATCAGTCTGGTTCTCAACCTATTAAAAACATTAAGCCAGCCTTTGGGTCTCAAAACTTGGCTACCCCAATGTAGAGTCTTGTTCTTTTTATATACTGCTTTATTCTGAATGGCTTTAATGTGTTAGTCTCATAGGAGTGGATGCCCCCAGACAACCTTAGCTCCAGCCATAGAACTTCATTATAGAATGTTTCCTAGTAAAGTGTGAATAGGAACATCCTGAAGATAAAATGATTTGTTGAAGCTTTCTTTTGGAATCTTCCTTTCCCTTCCCTTCGATTGCTTGTGTTGGCATCTTCATGAATAATTGCCATGTCATTCAGAGCCTATCATTGCTGTACAAGAATGAAAAAGGCAATAAATGCAAAGGCCCATAACTGAGCAGTTTGTTCTGATGGGCACTAATGAACTGCCGGTTCAATTTGCTGGTTTGAATTCATTTCTAGTGTTTGATTTCCCCTCTAGCTACTACTGCAAGTTACTTTCTGTTAAATGACTGCTGATAAACAGATGGCTTTAACTTTTTCTTACTTAGACTCTGGCACAGCGTTATTCCACAGAGATGGCAGTCTTCCCTTACTTAAGACCTATGTAGATTTAAGGAATCTGGGGTCTTCCTTTCTTGCATTGTAATCGGGGGTCTTCCTTCCTTGCATTGTCATAACAGTGTTTTTGTGTTACTGAGTATTTTTGGTGTATTCATGAACAAAACGAGTAGCCATCTGATCTGAATGTCTGCTTTTATCTCCAGACTTCTTAAACAGCTTTCAGTAAATAAAAGTTAAAAAAAGGAAGTGATAGCAACAGCAAAGGCTAGTGAAGTAAATATGCTGTTTCTTCTTCCATGACTTTCTGATAAAGAACAAGCATTTTAACAATAGTCTACCTTTGTTCTTAATTGATTCGAGGTCCCCATAAATCAGTTCTCCTAAACCTAGTGTCTACATGAACCAGGAGACCTTGGCAACCTTTACCACCAAGTAGTCAGACTACGCAGCATGCTTTATTTCTGCCTGCCTTTTAAGGTGACTCAGAAGCTACAACTGGTACAGAAAACAGCGGTGGGCAGGTAGAACTTGCCTTTGCAGAGTAACTCCTATTGTATGGTTGCCACACTGGTTGCCAATAGCTTCCAAGCCCAATTCAAAGTGTCAATCATTATCTAAAAAGCATACCCGATGCAGGACCAAGTCCTTAGGGACTATCATGCCCAAATGAGCCTGAGCATTCTGTTAGTTCACTATAGATAAATAAAAACTCTGCATATACTACTATGAGAGCTAGTTTGGTATAGAGGTTAAAAGCACTGGATGACAAGTTGAGAAAGTGTGAGCTTGGTCCTGCCTTAGGCACACAAGCCATGTCGATGACTTTGGGCCAATGACTCTCTCTCAGCCCTAGGAAGAAGGCAATGGGAAACTATTTGAAAAAACATTGCCAAGAAAACTGCAGGGACTTGTAGTTGCCAGGAGACAAGATAGACTGTATTTTGAAACTGCTACTTGAGATTTTTATGCATTGCCCCTAGAGGTGTAGGGGTAGTGTGGAACTTACGTTAATAATAAAATGGGTTCATTCAGTAACCAATTAAACATTGTATGTGAATTCAGCCATATATTCCTACACGTCATTGTGGGAACTTCATATAGCCTGCAATAACATACATAAGCTAGGAGCATTGAGCAAAACACATTAGAGTTGTGAATATTTGATTTTGCCCTAATTTTTGCAGAGTTGCAGGTGATGTTCCTGTGCATTAGGCTTGGCTGCAAAACAAAAAGCTGACCTTTTACATACTCTAGAGTCTTTTGTGCTTCAGAATAAAGTTTAAGCTTGCAAAGAATTCATTTCTTCTCTTTGGTTGTTCTCAGGAGCAAAGAATGCTCCCTTTTCTACCCTTCTGTTCTCTGCACATATTCTGCCTTTAATTTATTTACTAATGGAATGGAAGCATTGAATACTTCCCTTTTCTTCTCTCTTTCCCAGACACAGATGTGATCAGGATACTGCAGCCATGGCCATCTGCAGGGGAGGTGGGTGCAGCAAGGGACAAAGTGTGCATCAAAATGCAAGCTGCACTCTTTCATACTCACATCATGACCCAAGTATAAAAGGGAGCAGCTTGTGTTGTGACATCATAATGTACATGTCATAATTTTGGCATCATCAAATGCCCAAATGCTTCTGACTGCAGCATAAGAACAGGAAGTGTAGATGTTCCCTGATCCTTCTTGTTCCATGTCCTATGCCACTCATCAGGAAAATTGAAGGCGGGAGGTTAGACTCTTGCTACAGTCCTCATTTGACAGGTGAATGAATGGCAGTGGGGGAGCATGGTTTAGAGCAGTGTTTCTCAACCTTAGCAACTTTAAGATGAGTGCACTTCATCTTCCAGAATTCTCTAGCCAGCATGAAGTCCACTCATCTTAAAGGTGCTAAGTTGAGAAACACTGGTTTAGAGGAAGGAAGCTGTTGGGCTGAGGATTTTGTTTATTTATTTATTACATTTATATAGCCGCTCTTCTCGCTAAAACTGACTGTAGGTGGTATTTGGAGGAAGTTGGGATGGGCTCAGATTACAAGAGACATTTTTCCTTGTCCGTCTCTTATTCCAAGTAAAATGTGTTATTCAAAATGGATAAGGTTGTGCATAAAGTTCCATCATGGCATCCTGAGTATTGTGACCACTTTTGGACTATTTGGAACAGGCTCATTTCAAGGTGAGACCATTTGGAATAGCCCATTTCCAACGTGGATTTGGGGATGGAACAATCTATGTTGGTAGGCTGTGCACACTGTGAACAACAAATGCCCAGCGCCTCAGTGCCATTTTTATTGCCTTCTCCTCCTCCAGCAGCTGCATATTGGCTTTGAACCATGTGCTACCTCCACAGGGATCCAAATTTCAACCACCACTGGAGAATCCCGAAGGTGAGGTCAGCAAGTGGTCCTTCTCTGAGTTTTTTTTTTAAATTTATACCTCTCTGTGACTCTTTCTTGTTTTGTCAAAGGATCAAGTTGTACAGATGTGGACTTCAGAACTGTTCTAGTTCTATCGATCATCCATACTGCACTGCCAATGATCAAAGTTTGCTAAACTAAATGTGGCCCCACCCACATAATTATCCACCTCTTGCCTTCAGGGTTATCTTGCTTAACCTACAGTTGTGCTTAAAAGCAGGAAGAGATCTGCCCTTACTTCCGTCAGCACGTAGGCCTGTATTAAAAAGAGTATTAGAGCTGCACATTTTGCAGCAAAGAACAGCTTTATTGCTCTCTTTATTGCCTACACAATGTACAGAAAGTTTAAAATGAATAGTAACCAATGTACAATAGCAGAGCAGAAAATAAAAGGATACGTTTATTGCAAAGAAGCATCTACGTCTGTCTCACCTTCTCTCTCAAGGAACAGAGAAGCATTATGTATGCCTTTTCAGGGAATCAAGTGTTTTTTCGTCCCTTGCAAACAGTGAAACGTGTTCTTTTTTCTTGCAATCAGCATTAGCAAAAGAGAGATTCATTGTGAAAACGATCTCTAAATTTTATTTTGGGGGAAAAAAACCCAATTTGGGCTGAAATGACATAAGAAAGGTCTAAAAAATATGTCTATGGACCAAGGTAGAATCTTTTATGTATTCCTTTATCTATACCATAATCTGAAGAGAACAGCATAAAGTCTCCCACAAGCTGAGTTTCGTTTCTGGTAATTTCATGGAGGCATCTAGGTAGTTTTCTTGGCAACAGTATGAAAGTCCTTTGTTATTATCTTCTTCAGAGATTTCCTTTTTTCTTTTTTTCAAAGTCTTAGTCTAGCTTATCACCTAAATTTTTCCTAGTGGTCTCCTACTGCAGTATTATTCAGTCCAAAACTGTTTAGCTTTTTGAGATTAGTTTGGGTCATTTAACTGTTGCCACCTGCTGTCCGATAATACTTACAATTTCGGTATAGCATGCTGTGAACCATGACCATAGAAGAAAATATATGCAAAGATGCCTGCAGATAACTCTAGTTTACTCAAATAAGCATGCTATTCTGGATGTGGAATGTATGTGGAATGGCCTTGGGGACAGCAGGAAGAGCCACAGCCTAGTCAACCGTCATGCAAGAGGTATCTCAGCCCACAGAAGGAAAAGGAGCATGGGAAGCATCTGAGAAGCAACCCTTCCTACTTTTTGGAAAGTAAAAGTAAAGGAAGGGAGAAATGCTTTGAGATTTGCAAGAGTCTGTTGCTGTAACCTTACAGAAGAGGTCGTGTTAGTACTCATGGTTTGTGCTTCTTGTCTGGACTACCTCAAAGGGCTGATAGAGTGTTTATTTTATTTTACATTTTTTTCTCTTTATTTTACAGTACTTATAGCCTACCCAAAGTCTCTGGGCAGTTACAACATGTTAAAATTATAAAAGCATCAAGTTAGCATGACAAAAAACCAACAGTAGTAATAAGTCAACCCTCCCCCAAGGTAGATGACTATAATCCTATAATCTTCTCAAGAAGTTGCTAAAAAAAACTCTGGAAAGGAATGTGTCAATAGCTGGAAATCCCCTTCTGCTATCACACATTTTGGCCCAAAGGTGGCGGCCCTCAACGGTTGCCACATGAAAGAAATCCTAAAGATTTAAGTCAAAGAACAGTAAATAAGAGCTTTGCACCCACCCCTAGTGTTTGTAGCTCTTTTTTGTTCTTACAAATCTTTTTGCTCTTCTCTTATTTTCCTTTTTCTTTGTTTAATTTTGGGGGTTCAGCCAAAATGTACTTCCTTTGATCCTTGTAGGGGAGCAGATACCAGGGTTTAATTTACAGGCAGATGTGCCACTACAAAATGTGTGTGTATGTGTGTGTATGTATATAAAGTTCTATAAATCAATGTAATACCAATTTGCCCCTTATACATTTTCCTGTTTCCAGTATCTACTGTGATCTGCTTTGGAGACAGCATCTTGAGTATACATTATTATATTGCATATTGTTCCTAGGTAATGGAATTTGAGCAACAGTATGTTGAATTGCCATGTAATCTCTAGATTAGAGATTTTAGCTTGCATAGAATAGTGTGGACGTGTTTGGGGTAAAACTAAGCTTTGGTTCTGCTTGTGGCATACTGAGCAAAATGTACCAAATTTGATTGGCGCTATCCTGAATATTAACAAAGAATGCTGCATGTGGAAAGGATACCATATAAGGCTGGTAATACATGCTATACTTTCTCTAGTTTATTAAAAAAAAATACTATGAAAGCTTTCATTGATCAAACCATGATGGGCAACAGAGATCAATTTTGAGGTGCCATCAAGTGCAAGCATGACATATGGAACATTGGGACTTGGAACGTAAGAGGAGTAGATGGTAAAGAACATGAATTAACAAATGAAATGAAAGAAAGAAAAACAGATGGGTTATATGTCTGTGAAACTAAGAGAAAGGAAATCTTAATAGAATTGAATGAAAGTAGTCTGATCTTGTTGAGTTAATATTGTACATGAAGGGAAGCAAAGGTTTAATTATGAATGAAAGGGCTGAAATGTAGGTCAGGAAGTATGAATTGGTGTCATGTTAGCCATTGTGGTGGTTGAATATGAAAGTAGGAATTCCTACACTGGTGATAAATGCTACATTCACCTAAGTGGTGATAATGGAAGAAATGGGGATGAAATTTAGGAAAAATTGTTTAGTGTTCTGAATGAATGTAATGGGAGATATTCTGTTAAGTGACATGAATGGGTGAGAATGAGAAATGAGTACAGAAAAAGTAATTTTGTTATTCAGATAATTAAGAAAGGATGGGTAAAATGGTGAAAATTTGGTGAACATCTTAGAAGAAGGTCTGTATGAAATACATGGTTTTAAGCATAAGTTTATACATATGTACACATGGCAAAGGAATGAATATAAATATAAGAGCCTGATGGATTTTATTGTTTAGGATGAAAGTTTGAGAAAATGACTGAAGGAGTTTCTGAATATGGGACAGACCATTTTTTTGACAGGGTCAAGTTTTGGGAAAATGGACATGAAGAAAAGGAAAATAATGAGAGAAATGAGACTGAAAGTATCATGAATGCAGGCAGAGAAGGATTAATCGTGCATGAAAATGTATTAGAAGATAGGTTATTCTCCCAAGTGAATGAATGGAAAGGTAAGAAAAAATGTGGACACTACCTGGAATTAAGTGAAAACATTATGTTACAGATGTGTGTGGAGTTATGATGATGTATGTGTGCAGGAAAAAATGCATAGGAAAGAATGATTACTGCAAAACAAGGATAAGGGGCCCGTATTGTATAATATAGAAAGAAAAAGATAGTTGCAAATAATGTACTTAAACAGAGCAACTAATTGTTAAGATTGAAAGAGACAGAGAAAATGTAGAGCCATTTGGAAATTAAAACGAGTTTGCAAGATTTGGTTGTTGTAGCCAATCTCAATAAAAATACTGTACAGTAGTTTAGATTTCCTGGGTAGTTGTTTTCCTGGTCTGATTTGGCTAGTAGGGCTGACAGGATGGGGATGAAGGTGAAATGTTTAGAAGGTGGAATTGAACCAGTTGCTAATAAGAAGGAAAAATGATGGGAAGGCAGTAATAAATACTGTGTGAATTTCTAAAAATAGTAAGGCTGAAGGTGCAAACTGCATGTAGCTGGCAAACCCAAGAAGCCAGAACCATGTCTATTTCAGAAAGGCATCTGTAATGCCAGCCAGAGATAAAACATAATGCTGAAAATTGTAGCAGTAAATTCCCACATCGACTTAGAACAAGCCAATTAAGGTAGAACCTCTTTGACATGTTTTCTATTCACAATCGCCTCTCCCCAAAAAAGTCTGGATTATGCTGCCTCTTCTCACAACTCGTCTGCTGCCTGCTTCCCACAGAATCCAAATAATTTGCAGTGAATAGCATGTAGCCTGTACAATTTAACAAGGAGTAAGGATCTGAAATTTAATTTCTCGAACACCAAGATAGATGTGTTTGACATGGAAAATCGAGTGAATGGTTGCAAGTTATACAGAAATGGTGAAAAATTAGAGCAATTACATGAATGTGTATGCCTTGGTAGAAAGTTTACTAAAGGTGGAGAACTTTAAAGACATCCGTATGCTGGTGGAAAGGTTATGTGATCCATTGCAAAGAAGAAATGTTTGTTGAAAGAAGTGAAAATGGCTGTTTGTATAAAAACTTGTTTTCGCCCACTTGTTATTTGAAGGTGAGAACTAGCAATGTTACAAGAAATATAAAAACAAGATGATTACAATGAGAATGCGTTAGTTAAGTGTGTATTGTAAAAGTAAAAAATATAAGCTCAAGAATGAATGGGTGCTTAATGAATGTGAACTGGATAGAGAAGTGAGGGGCCATAATGAAGTATGTTGAAGTAGTTTGGTCTTATAGAGAGAATGAGTGAGGATAAAATTGTAGTGGAGGAGTGAATGGATCAAGAACCAAAGGAAGACAGAAAAAATCATTTTCAGATGGAGCTAATGAGATCCTGTAAAAGAGAGAGATGAGAAATTTAAAGATGAAAAGGGCATGTACAAAACAGTTTATGGATGTGGTGGAAGCAATCACTTTTTGCAGGAATAGGAAGATAGGCAGAGGCACAGTGAATAGTTGTGGTGGATAGCAACAGAGAGCAAGGCTATCAGGAAGGAGGGGTGCATTCCAGGAAGGGCAGGGAGCCAAAAGACAACACAGTCTGCAGGGGGAGCATGGGAAGCATAAGAGGTTCAGGATAGCCACTCCCTAGAATCTCACAGGGTATATCCACTAGTTGCAGCAATATAGATTTAGTCTGGCAAGATTCTATCTATATCAGGGTTCCTCAACCTCAGTAACTTTAAGATGGGTGGACTTCAACTCCCAGAATTCCCCAGGCAGCATGGCTGCCTGGGGAATTCTGGGAGTTGAAGTCTACCTATCTTAAAGTTGCTGAGGTTGAGGAACCCTGGTCTATATGGTGTAAGCAAATAAAGGAACTGAACTCAACTGGACTGTTTCACCATTGTTCTTGGGCTGAGCCTGACAATAGTGTTGGTGTAAACCAGTGTTAGTTTTATTTCCTTTTTCTTATCTCATATTTTGAATTTCTTTGCTTTACTCTCTCTCCTTTGTTGTGCTTTGCCTAAAGTTTCTTACCCCAAAAGGGAGGAGTGTGATCTGCATACACACACTCACTCACTCACAAGTACTTATGTACTTTGGAGTCCAACTGATTAATCACACATGTTCCTGCTTGTGCTGTTAATGCTGTCAGCACTACTCCTGAATCTCACTACTCTGATTATAACAACATCCAGATTGCCCCCTTTTACCATGCAAAGCAAGAGTTGTGGTTCTTAGGAAAACTCTCAGTGCTATCCTATAGTCCCTTCCCATCCTTTTGGTTTTAAAGAAGGATATATTGAATCTGCTCCCTTGGCAAAAATCTTTTTGCTGCAGTCACTTTATATGTGTTCATAAACATTTTAATCTGGCATCAAAATGGCAGGCAACCTCTCTGGGGAGGCATTCCAGAGCTAAGATGCCACAATATAAAGGGCCTTCCTTAGTAGCTATCCATGAGAGCCAGTCTGGTGCAGTGGTGAAGGCACCAGGCTAGAAACTGGGAGACTGTGAGTTCTACTCCCACCTTAGGCACAAAGCCAGTTGGGTGACCTTGGGCCAGTCACTCTCTCAGCCTAGAAAGCAGGCAATGGCAAACCACTTCCGAAAATCTTGGCAAGAAAACTGCAGGGACTTGTCCAGGCAGTTGCCAGGAGTCCACGCTGACTCAAAGGCATACACAAACAATAGATAAACAGTGGAGCACCCCACAACTGCTTCACCATGAAAGCTAAATAGATTCTGAAGACAGGTGGCTCAAGGCAAACTGGCACCATCACGATGCTTGCAGAAGTGGAGAAACTCACAGCCGCATTTTTGCCATGTCAAGGCATGGTGATGCAACCACACGAAGAGCCTCGTCCTGACAGATCAGTCACAATTCACACAGGCCTATGATTTAGTTATTGGGTAGCCAAAGGGCTGTGGGGGTCCTGTTTTTCGATGTACCACAGTCATCTCTCCAATGATGTGCACATTCCTTGGCATCTCCACTCTCATCAAGGCCCAAGGGAAAGCAAAAGAGACCTCCTCCCTCAGAGGTTTTTCAGTTGTGCTACTATTATCACCACTAAATGGAGAGTTTTGCTCTTGTAAAATCATGGAATAATTTCTTCATCCATAGACTTGGAAGAAATAATCTACTCCGTTTCATTGCCCCCAAATTTGTGGACAGTATGATGTGGACAGAGCTGAGCTTTTAAAATCAAACTGTTTTTCTAATGGCTGTGGAGGGATTTTTTTTCCAATCACAGAGTTATTTTCAACAAGTTTTTTGCTTTTGAGTTGCAGTCTGGAAGGCCTCGCTTTTTAAATTCTTTAAATTGTTCTAGTGAACAGCATAAGCTGTGTAGGTGTAGCAGACTGGGAATTGGACTATGTTATAAAAGCAATCCACGTGCTGCTTGAAATTTGCTAATAGGCCTTGCTTTCTGCTGTGTTTGTGATGCCAGTGCGAATACATTTGGCAATTCTGATTTGTGCTGTTTGTGACAGATGCACATCAATACGTTCACCTCCCCCCTTTTTTTCTTCTTTAACTCACATGTGGAAAAACCAGCTTTCTTGCACTTTTAATTGGGCTAATTAAACATGAGTGAAGGCTCCAATTATGGCTACGTGCATGATTTTTTAAAAACACAGACTTAGAAGTGGGGTGGGAGAAGAGCTCTGTACCCGAAAATTTCAACAAAAGAGTACCATTTATGATCTGCATCACATCAGCTGCATCAAATTTGGAAGCAAGTCAAATGATTAGGGTGAAGTTTTGAAACTAGCAACTTTTCTTCACTTAAAAAGGAGGTGTTGAAATGGAGCCAAAGGATGAATTCAATAAATATATTTGTGAATCTGATTTTGTGTGTATAAAGTGGCAACCCAGAATTTTATTTATTTATTTATTATTTATTTGATTTATTAGATTTATATGGCCGCCCATCTTAAACAACTCTGGGTGGCTCAAAACTACCAGTAACTATAAAACAATCATAAAACAATAAAACCATCAAACAACTAAAACCCCCCAAACTTAATCACCCCCTTAGGCAAGCTCCAGTTACAGTGGAACCTTGGTTTACGAACTTAATTTGTTCCGTGACTCTGGTTGCAACCCGAATTGGTCGCAACCCGAAGGAAATTTCCCCATAAGGTTCAATGTAATCACTGTTAATCCGTTCTGGCGTGGAGGACAGGGAGGCGGCTATTGCTTGGAGGGAGAGTCCCCCTCCCTACGACCACGTGTCAGGGGCAGAAAATGGCCGCGGACCACGTGTCAGGGGTGGAAAATGTCCACGGACCACATGTCAGGGGCAGAAAATGTCCACGGACCATGTGTCAGGGGCGGAAAAATGGCCGCGGACCGTGTCACGGGAGGGAAAATGGCCACGTATCCTGTTCATACCCCAAGGCAGAGTTCACAAACCGAAGCAAAATTTTGCGGCCGGAGCTGGTCGTAACCCAAAAAGTTCGTAAACAGAAGCATTCATAACCCGAGGTTCCACTGTACCTTCATTCCATTCTTTCTATTCTATCAGTAGCACAACAATGGCCCTGAATATGTTCATAGTTTAGTGGTGGAGCACATGTTCTCTCAGAAGGTCCTGCTTTCATCCTTGCTAACTCCTAGATCAGTGTTTCTCAACCATGGCAACTTGAAGATGTGTGGACTTCAAACTGCCAAGGTTGAGAAGCCCTGTCCTAGATAATATGGGCGCGAAGGGCTCCATTCAAAAGCCTTTCAAACCTGTTTGTAAGACATACACCCAGGTTAGATGGACCAATGGCTCAGTTTTGTGCAAGACAAAACTATATATTCATTCATATGACTAATGATCAGGTCTGATATAATAGCAGCCAGTTGATTTTAGGTTTTTTTTTATCAGATCTGAACTTTTCATTAGCCATTTTTAATGCTTCTATTTTTGAAAAATTAAAAGCAATAAAATTGTGTGTCAGCTTAAAATATGGGATCCAAACCTGGATACATCACTCCTGTTTAATCAAAACAAAGTAGAACTGCTGTTTGTCTTGATCTGGCATTATACTGCTTTGAATATACCGAAACATTGCACTGATTTTTGCAGCTTCTAAAATAAGTTTTAAAGGGGATTTTAAACCATGTGTTTCAAGCTAAAAGCAGTTTAAATAAGATATTTGTGGTATTTTTGGTGCAGATTTTTGATTCATAGGTTAATATGGAAGCTGGGATGGAATGGCTATATAGATGAGCATGTTAAAAGTAACACAGAATAGATTCTCCACGTGTATAGTATCTTTATAATGTGGGAGAATGCAGCCATTAGATAGCACATTTGTACTCTGGTGTCCCGGGTATAGTGATATATATATATATATATATATATATATATATATATATGGTGTATATATCTGGTGTATATGGTGTATATATATATCTGGTATATATGATGTATATATATATCTGGTATATATATGGATCTGGTGATACTAATATGTATAGCAGTTGGCTATGGTAACTTAGATAATTGGGTAGCACTATTATTGTAGTGGCTCTATAGCAATTCATTGTTGGAGCCTATGAGAGATCCAGTGTTTGGTTGCAAGGCAGACGTGTGGAGAGATACATCTTGCTCCCAGTTTGTGGCTGTGTTGGATAGTCATGAAAGTTTGAATTCAATAGATGCACAACCCTTTCTAGCACTATCTCTGGCCAACACCTGTATGGTGTTGGAGTGTCTGCCATCAGAAAGAAGTTGCTTTGGAGGCTAGTGGGAGGAGCACCAAAGGGGGTTTGCCTTTTCCTTTGAATCCCCCTCTGAAGTCTGAATAATCCTATGATCCTTGAGATGTCCTTGCATTGAAGTACAGTTGAAACATTGTCCATAGTAGGCAATAGTTGTATACGCTGCAGAGCAAGTCCTTTCATTTTTCTAATATTTTGTATATTATTGAGCAATATAAGAACAGGTCTAACTCTATTAAAAGAAATAGGAAGGGTCCCCCCCCCCCACAAGAATAAATAGATACGTGCCACCTGGCATATTCAGGTTTAAATATATTTTCTTAATAGGAATAAATATCATTAGGTTGGATTGTGGGTGACAACTTTTCATACAATAACTGTTATTAAAATAAAGACAAGAAATGAGCTGGAAGAGATAAGAATCTTTTTGGACCTTGTCATCTCGGTGCTGCTTTTTGATGTTCAGTTACAGTTCTGTAAGAAAAGGGTCAATACATATGTTTTTTAGCTGAGATGGTGCAGGTCATTGAAAGGGTATCATTCCCCACCCAGCTCCTGGCCATGCTCTGGGCTGGACAGCATTGCACCCTTCAGCTGTTCCTCTCCTGTGTCCATGCTGGCTTGTCTCTAAAATGTCTTAACACGATCCTGTCTTGAATGAGACACTTTGCAACAGCTTGCAAGTTATTCAGTTCAGACTGTAGGTTACAAGATCCTTTGTTTCACTGCTGTGTCCTCTCACCAGTTTGCTTCAGGAACAAATTACTAGCCAGTTTCCTTAAATCTTTCAAATACTCATAAGCAGCTTTGAAGCAGTGCACTGGTGGACTGAGTTAAAAAAAAAAAAAAGGCAAGGGAGAAAGGAGGTGGGTCATGGAAATAAAACAGTATTTTTTTTAAAAGTGTTTTCTAGATTTCAAATTGGGGATGTTCTGCAGGTCAGGCAAGTGTTAAACCACCATGCTGGTGAGAAACCCTTGCTGTAATGGAAGCTGCAGCAGACTTTATTCAGGAGAAGATGGAAAAATGAGGTGGAGGGCATTCTTTCCTCTACAAAAGAGCCCATCAAAGTGAAGAGGTTAGTGTAAAGAAAATGAAGTGAACCAAGCAAAACTGAGAACAGCACTTGAGCCAACAGAAGTAGGAAAACACCCACTCTGAAAACAGAGCAAGAAAGCTTGCCCAAAGATTTAATTTGTGATGAGCTAGAGACATCTCTTCCTGCCTTCCCAAAAATGGTGGCTGGTCTGTACTGGCAGTGGGGTGATCTGGAAGTGCGGACAAGCCCTTTCTAAGTGGGATTGCTTGCTCCCTTGCTAATCAGCCCAGGATTTCCATCTGCTCAGCTTTGACAAAGAATACTTCCCAAATTCAGATTTTTCTCCTCACTTTTTAGGCTCCAAAATTCTAAAGGAGAAATCACTGATTGTTGCATTTCTTATTTTCATATTTTGTGCTATGTATTCTATGCCCACAGTTTTGCTGTAACAGTTCATATGTTTCTTCTATATGTCTATAGTCATGTATACCTACATGCTATAAATTACACTTACATTGATAATATATTCTAAAATATTATCTTCATGCAGCCACCCAACATAAATATTTTGTCCCCTACTCCACCACTTTAATATTTAACAATTTACTGGGGCATGTTGGCAGCATACAGATCAGAGAACTTTTTGATACATGTTCTCCTCCTCCCACCCTTGTTGATGCTATTTTTAAAAAGCCAAATGTAGAAAAGTAAGAAAATTGAAGAGTAACTGTAGTTCAATCTGCATATTGTATACCATGCATCAAAACAGTGTGGAAGAGCTGAAGTAGGTTTAGAGGAGATCTGGAAAGTAAGCCATATGAACAACAGTTTAAGGAGTTGACCATGTTTAGCCTGCAGAAGAGAAGACGAAGGAAAATATAATAGCACTCTACAATTACCTAACAGACTGTCATATGCAAGAGGAGGAAAGACTGTTCTCTGTTGCAAATAAGGACATATCAAGAATCAATGGTTCAATGTATAAGAAAAGAGATTCAAGCTGAATATTAAACTCTGTTAAGCAGTGGAAACATCTGTTAGAACAGTGATGGGTTTCCCCTTGCTGGAGATTTTGAAATGGGGGCTGGAGGCCAGCTATCATGGTCAATTTATGAATTCCTACTCTGAGTAGGGAGTTGGACCTAAAAGACCTTGACTGCTGATGATATTATCTAGCTTTGTAGCAAAATGACTGAGAAGAAAAGCAAGCTCACCCAGAACCCATCAAGTCAACCCTGAGCTACATGTATTCTCCACTATTACAGGTCTTCCAGCTCAGACATTCTGTGACTGAACAGCAACTATGGATGATACCGCATATATGTTATATGGGGACCAAATAAGATACTTAAGTATCCTTTGCCTAGATATGTAGAACCATCTGATCCTGCCCTGTTGTACTTCCTCAGTGCAGGATTTCACTGAATACCATGCTGAAAATGTATTGCCTTCCACTTGGTTGGTCAGTGATTAGTTTGATATATGCTTAAGTACTTCATAATCCTGTTGTATGCATCGTGCAATCTTCTGATCTGAGTGAGTCTATCCATCACTAAGCTTGAGTCGGTACAGCTGTTTGGAATAATCAACTAGTGGTTATCTTTCTTATTCGTGCGTACGGGTCTCTCCGTGGTTGTCTGCTTTGTTTTGTAAAAGGCTAAGTGTGCTTAAGCTTCTGTGCTACTTTTTAAAAAGCTTGCATTTATTATTATTTATCATGCTGATAGCTGCTCCATAGCACAAGTTTCTCTGGGTGGCCCCCAGAATGAATCAGAATATAATATGAATGCATGAAAACAATTGCAATTGTTTTGTAATCAGGAATCAGGAATTGCAATCAGGAATCAAGAGTATGTTTTAAACCCAGCCCATTCCAAATCTGAGCATCGGTGCAAAGGGATCTTAATGCTAGTATTAGGATGTTCCATAATTTGAGAGTTGGGATCCTTTCAAAGTCCCAGCTGTTGCCTTTATATGCCAACTGATGTTTCTGAACATTTTTCAAAGGTAGTCCCAGGCAGAGTATTTTGCAGTAATTCTAAGCTGGATGTGATCAAGCCATGTGTATAGACAGCTAAGCCTACCTTTTCCTAGAAAGTATCAGTGGAAGCTGAGCAAAGCTACCCTTGACCTCCTTGGCCTTCCAGAAATTGCATGTGCTGTGATTGCTGGCATTGGGGTGTTTTCAGCCCTTGTCCCTAAACCTGGGTATACTATACAGTCATCCTACTAATTGAAATTTTTAAGAGTCAGATTATAATACTTCTGGAAGAAAGATGGGTTCCAAGAAGTTGCAAGTCCGCTTAACCAAAGTGGAAGAAATAACAGCCATGATAATGTATTGAAATACTCATACTGGAGAGACGTTTTGTCCTGAAAGGAAGCCCTTCTGATTACTTTCCACATCACGTTTGTAACAAAAACTCTGGTATTTTAGCCATTGCTTGGTTGCCTAGGATACACAGTCTATGTAGGTCTCAGATGATTCTGGCAGACGCACTTTCAAGCCATGGTTCTAAGGGCTGTTAGTAGCTGGTTGCTGTTTGAAGATGGAGGAAATATACTATTGAATTGAAAACAAAGTGGTTTCTGAAGATATTTGTTGTTTTACTAATAAACTGTCAAGAGTAACGTAATTATATAGCTTGTAATAGTGCTGCTTGTGAAACAGGAGCCTTTCCAACATACTTATAGACAAGGTGGATAGTGAATATGATTTCCTATTGATCTGTGTATGCAGTAAATTGAATGTAAGTGGATCATCATCTAGACGACGTGCCAGGAGAGAGTTGTGGGATCTCCAGCAGTATAGAAACAAAACAGTGTGTTACTGCAGAAGTGTAAGAAGTTGTGAGATTGCTGCTGTTGTACTTTAGGTTCCAAAACTTTCCCCAAGCATTGGCCCTGGGTATTGGCTGAGCCTCTTTTTGATGCAACGATTGTCTGCTCCATGAGCAAATTGTTGGGTTTTTAATTGCTTTTTTTTTAAATCATTACTTGGGTGTTTTATTAATTGTTAGCCATCCAGAATCACATGCTGATTGGGTGGCCATATAAATGTATTATATACCTAAATACAGTCATGCTTGAAAGGAAGTTATAACAACAAAGGTACTATAGGAATATACAGCAAATTCATGTTGCTTACTGGTTCACTGAACAATAGTTGTACCCAGGTGCATAGCTGTTTATCTGTACAGAATGGTTTATACAGTACAGTCAAATCTGTTTCGCTCAAGTTACCTCAATGCTTCTGTGCACAAATTCAGACCTGGTAAAGTCATTGTGTATCTGGTTGCTACCAAAAAAAACAAAAAAACCCAAATACAGTAGCTACAGAAATATAGATGGTTAACTTCTTAAGAGACAGAAACTTTTGGGTGAGCTCTGTACATTGAAATACTTACATGTGGATATATTTTCTTGCAAAACAGATATTTCTGAACACGTTAATCCTAAAAGACATATTTGATGCTTCTAAGCTGACAGAGGCATCATAAAAATATAAGTGCAAAGTCCAAAGGACAGCAGTGTTACAATTTGTACATTAATCTGAGAAGTAGAAACCATAGTGGTGCAATTTCCAATATAGACTGAATGAAATCTTGGGACATATTAATTATCAACCTCTACTAGGAAAAATAATTGATAATGCATGTATATCTATCTGCCTCTTTTCATTGTAAGTATATTTTAGGGAGCTAGTATAAACAAATAATATTAATTATGATAACTTAACCTCAAGACACTGAATGGCTTAGCTGATTAGCTACAGTTTTTTGTTTCCAGATTGTCTGTGTATAAGGAAAAGGAGAAGAAAATATTCTAAATTGTTCTGTGTTAAGTGCCATTCTTGTTTTGTTCTCATCATGGCCCAGCAGCAGCTAAATGACACAATAAAGATAATTACAGCATAGAATTAAGGATTTGCAGCATGCTGAACAAGTCATATTGCCTCTTATTAATTGTCATTACAAGGAAAGCCAGGACATTGGTTTCCTGCACATAGCTAAATGCATGAGTTACGCACTCAACACTAATCCATTTTGTATCTATTTTGCGCCTGAGATTTCTGGCTTTGGGTAAACTGGGGCACTTCAATAGCTAGCAGAATAGATTATTTCTCATTTCCAAATTCAGATCTTAAGCAAAGGAGGGACAGGAGGAATGAAAGGTAGTCCAGTCTACTTATCCAGATCTAGTAATCCACTCTGTGTGGGTTTGTTTGTTTAAATGTACATTCCCATCACATTTACTTTTATATGTATGTGAGAATTAGATTGTTTCAGCTCTTTATTCTACCTTGCTCCCGCAAGCTAGTTGGTGTGAGAATTAATTCTCCTACAAACAGTAGAAAACATTACGACAAACTTGACAATTGCAGAGTCAAAGACTGATGGAAATGGATGTTCCTCGTAGAAGAGTGGACTGAGTAGTGCATTACGTAGGGCAGGAATGAGAAAGAGGCACAGAAGGATTTGAATGTTGTTTTTATGCAGAGAGTTTGCTCTTGAACGACAGCATCTCTACTTTTCTTTCACCATGGCTTTCTGGCTTCAAAAATGTTTTGTATCAGAAGTTCTTGGATTCTTACGAGCTTGCTTAACTGGGTCCAGTCATTGCCTGTTGGGCAAAGCTGGACAGGCAAGACTGCACCAAAAAAAAAGGGGGGGGGAAGCATGCATTGCAATAACAGGCAGTGTAAGAATCTCAGTCTCACTACTGGGCCTGACATCTAACCAGAATGCCTGGGGTGATACGGCAGTTAATTGTTTTCACTGGTTTTCCCTACCACTGACTCCATTTTCTCCTCTCAAACAGGAATCTATGTAATTATGTTCAATGAAAAAATAGGTGCCCTTTCAGCCAAGTATCTTGGTAAATATTGAAGAGGACCAGACCTTCTAGGACATGTCACTGGATTGCAATCCCTAGACACAAATTGGCAGCAAAAGTATTATCCTTGCTTGCATTTATTAGCTGGCCAATTCCAGTGGACTCTGTTTGTTTGTTTGTTTGCGACACTATTGAGAGTTTATTTAAGATGCTTAATGGCAAAGACAAAAAATTGGTGAGTAATAAGCTTAGCAAAAAGGCTTAGAGTAGAGCAGAGTTTCTCAGCGTCAGCCACTTTAAGATATGTGGACTGGGGAATTCTGGGAGTTGAAGTCCACACATCTTAAAATAGCTGAGGTTGAGAAACACTGGAGTAGGGAAAGAAAAATGGGAAGGTCTCCAATACATTCAGATTATCTAGTGCATCTAGAAATCCAGGTGCATTAGATCTCTCTTTCTAAATCCCAGAAGACTGAATTCTGTAATAACCTGCCATGGACTTTGCTTCCTTCTTCCTTTCCTAGAACTTCAGTACTAAAGATCAGAAGAGAATATGTTAACAGTAAAGTTTGTGTGTTTTTGATCTAACGGTGGATTCTGGAGCTTGCCTTGCCAGAAGTGCCCCTTATAAAAACAAATGGATGAGAAATCATAGAAAAACAGTAGCAACAAGATAGAAAATGATTAACACATAATAAATGAATGATAAAATGATGATTCAAGTGAAGCAATTCTGATGTCATTGTCTAAATTCATAATAAATGGCAAATCCTAGATTAAATGAGGCACAGTCAGTAGCAAAAGGTATACTAATGATTTAGTTTCCAACCCTTACTAGTCCCATTTCTAGTGTAAGCACACTGAAGCATTCTAAATATTTAAGCCAAAAGGAAAACCTATCTATCTCTTCAGCAGAGACTTAAGATGTTTTTCAGGTTGAGAGAAAGTGCCAAGAATACAGACAAAAGTTGAAAAAATTAGGAAGTAAAGAAATTCTGAAGCAGATAACTTTATAGAGTCACATTTGTGAGATGGACAGCTTTATAAATGTGATACATACTGTATATAAAATAGCAGCTAAAGAAAATAATAGAATGGAATACTGTTTCTCCATTGTGGAAGAGAGGCTAAAGGCTTGAGTTAGAATTTACGAGCAACAGCTTCACCTTTATCTGTGCCAACATTGTTATAGACCCCTGTATTTCTTTGTGATATTAGTATGACATCTCATCTCATGATATCTGGTTATCTATGCTGCATATGTCACTTCCAAATTTCATTGGTCACTTCATCTTTGGGTTTTCATAGAATATTGGTAGGATTTAGGGACCAAATGGCATAAGATCAGGCTACTTGCAGGACGGCTTGTCTCCAATTGTTTCTGCTTGCTCCACCCAATCTGGCAGGGATGACATGATACTCTTAAGCAGTATCACCTTCCTGGACCTTCTCTGTTGCAGTGCCTGCCCTCTGAAACAGCATCCTTCTGCAGATTTGGACAGCCCCTACACTGTTCACCTTTTCTAAGGCACTTAAAAGCTGGATGTTGCCACAGGCATTTGGGCTGGGATATTCGTTGACTGGTTGACTGATTTGCTGCTTTGGTAAATTGGAAATGTTTTTCTTTGACTGTGGACCTTGGTTATATGAATCATTAACTGATTGTTTTGTTGTAGTTTGGTTTTTAACTGGAATTTGAACTCACAGGTCTTTGCAATTCACAATTCCAGCAAAGGGTTGAAGATCTAATGAAATGGAGGCTACCTTTGTTCAGACATGGCTGCTCAGAACAAAACATTCAGGTCCATGAAAACAAACTTCAGTACAAGACATGACCTCAAGCAATATTTTCTAGTCCAGAGCAAAGTCTGACTCATATTTTATTTGAATCCAGTTCTGTCTTTCAATGGACTCCTGATCCTTTGTTCACAGAATCCCTAAAGCAAATTTTTTATTCAGGTTTAATTTGATACAAACCTCACTAAGTCCTAACACTGTCCCATGTTCCTTAGTCACAGAGCATCAAAATGTGTCCAGAAACTTTTCATATGTTTCATACATCTTTCCTGTAAGATGTGCAGTTTCTTTGGGCAACTTTCTCTGGCATAGTAGATAGCTCAATGCATGAATTTTGGCATACACGTTTTGAGTCAAGAGTTGCATCTCAACATTTGAAGAGAGTGCAATTCAAAGAGAGGACATCTTGAGCCACATAATGGCCCCAAAAATATGAATGACCCATCTCTTGGGAAGAGTAGGTCCGGTGACAAAATGAAAGCAAATTGGAATCCCGAATTATTATCAGTTATTTTTGACAGGAACATCACAATAGGAAAAGAATGTAAATTGAATTGCTGATTCTGACACTGTAAAAGTTTGCTGATAATAACTCGGGCTTTAATACTGGACTGACAGGAAGAACCAAGGGATTGACAACCATGATGTCAAAGTACATTTGAAAAAAAAAAATCTGTAATGGATTTCAGGATACATTGAAAAAGAAACATACATTAGAAAAGTTTTTATAGCATAATGGGGGGAAAAAGGAAATATTTGCCCAAATGCTATGAAGCATATCTTATTCTAATCTCAAAATCAGGTCATTTGTTCATTTTGTATTGTCTTCTCCATCAGAACTTTTTTTGGAAAGTTTTGCTTGCCAAGGATATTGTATGGATAGGTAGATAGAAGCACTTGATAGGTATTCCCTCATTCTAATGGCGTCTGCTGGAGCAACAACAAAAAATAACTAGTTTGTGTAGCTATATACTCTTGTTCTCTCCCCCACCCCATCAATTACTTAGTACTAGAGAAGAATTCATGGAGAGGGGGAAGGGGAAAAAAAGATTCATTGGATTGGCCAACAAGCTGAGAATTTCTCTTCCACTGTGTAAAATTCTGAGTAGATTTCAGGCTGCAGGTAGCAAATCATATTTTTGAAAGTTCCCATATTTTAAAAAAGGAGAAGCAGAATCCTGCAGAGAAAGTGTAGTCTTATCCCTGATGTGATAATTTGCTGTATTCAGGCAGATTTTTTTTTAAATATAAGAGATCATCATCATCATCGCCATCATCATCATCTCCCTTTGATTTAAACTTGATTTATTAAAGGTAGTCCTTGACTTAACAACCATTCATTTAATGACTGTTCGAATTTATAGTGGTGCTGAAATAAGTGACTCATCACCGGTCCTTGCACTTACAACCATCACAGCCTCCCAGCAATCACATGACCAAAATTCAGGCACTTGGCAACCGGTATGTATTTATGACGGTTGCAGCATCCTGGGGTCACATGAACATCATTTGCGACCTTCCCAGGGAGCTTCTGATAAAGCTCCTCATTGGGAATCCAGATTCGCTTAATTATTGTGGCAAAAAAGGTTGTAAAATTGGACACAGCTCACTTAATGACTGCATCGCTTAGCGATGGAAGTTCTGATCTCAATTGTGGTTGTAAGTCGATTACCTATATATCAATTTCCTGCTCAGTGTGAAGAACAGTTCTTCAGACTAGCATATATTTATCAATCAGTATTTTGGTGTTATTTTATCTAGGTTTTAGTTTAATTATTTATCTTGAAAATAATAACATTAATGCCAACATTAATACTTAGATATTCTTTAAGCTTCTAACTGGGTGGAACATGGGAAAGATATAGGATAATTAACACAGGGACAAAGGAACCATTAGACTTTTATTGCAGAATTAAAAAAAAAGATTTTTCAATAAGCTTCATTGATTTCTACAAATTATTTACATCCCATCAATACAGGGGCTTGTATGTCCAGCCTGACTCTTAGTCTCCATGAGACCTGCCCTTCCATCTGCTCCTCCCAACTCTCTCTCCAGAGTTTCCTCTTCCTACTAGAATATAACCTGGGATGAGGTTCCCAGAGTTGCCATACTCTGATTGGCAGTTCAACTACCCAATCATCATACTAGACTAGCATGTTTTCTGTACCCAGCCCTTGAGTGTTTGACCCAAAGAAGTCACAAACAGGATTTTACCTTTTTAATAAAGGGCAGGTGGGGGAGGATATGTCTGAGATCTGGGAAGACTCTGGATCCCGTATATCCTGGGCCTTAGCCTTTGTTATTGCATCCATAACAGTATCCTGGCCAGAAGACCAGAACTCTCTCCTTGAATTCTAAAGAGGAATTTGAAAACACCCTGTGGCCCTGAGGTGACTTCCCAGGCCCCATGGCTTTGTAGAGTTAGCAAATAATTTCTTCCTTGAGCTTGACCAAGCTGACAATTATCGGTGGACAACTGAATATTTTTTTTCTTATTATGGTTTTAAATCTATTTTAATATTTAAAATCATAATACTTACTGAATGAAGAGCATACAAATTGGCTTATCGTAGCATTCCAGAGACAAATACTGGCATACTCTCTTATCTTAGGTTTCTTTTGTAGACCCATGTTAGTCTCTGTCACAGAACAGCAGTGGTGGATTAACAGTACCATTGTTCAATTTGTCTTTGTTGGGTCTATTTTGCTTAAATATTCCCTGCAGGTAATTATATGTCTACACTATTAAAGTCTTAGTTATGTTGGAATAACAGGCTAAAACAGTTTCAGCTGTAACATACAAAGTGGTTTTGTGTTTGGCTGGGTGGCCTTGAAGCCAGACCTTGGCAAGATGCACAGTAGAATTTCAGTTGCTTAAGATGCAGCGCTTCTTCAGAGAAAGCAAGAAAGCAAGAAGAAAGATGGAAGAGGAACAATGAACAGAGGACCGAGGAGTAAAGACCAGCAAGCAACATTAGCAGGTAGTTTAAGAATGAACCTTCACAAGGAGGCGGTATCTAGCTAACCTTCACCAGACCTCAAAAGGCTAAGCAGAGTTGGATCTCTTGAGCGTTCAGATGGGAGAGTGCTAGGAAATCCCAGTGTTGTAGGCTAGGCTGGGAATTCAGAAAAACATTCCAGAAGAAAGGAATGGCAAATTACTTCCCTGTGTTATTGATGAAAACTATTCAGACATATCCAGATAACCACCAGGACTTGAGACAGTCTTTAAGAAGAAGAAGGGTTAGTTATTTTGAGGTTTTTAGTGAGGGGAAATTACATCTTAATGTGGGCCTTAAGTGATCTTACATGTAAACTTATATCCTTTGAAATATGTTTCTTGGAATTTTACAGTGCAGCTCTCTAATCAGGAATGCATTCAACATATTAATAAAAGTTGCACAGATAGTTTAAACATGTAGTAAGGGAAATATGCTTGAACATTCCAGCAATGTTTTTCATTTAAAAAAAAATATTCAAATTGCTCTGCAAATAAGATAACTGATATTTGGAAATAAGATGACTGGAAAACTGGGGAGCTAACTGACAGTTTCATCCATTCTTATTATTTATTTATATGTGTGTGTGTGTATGTGTGTATACATATCTTATATGTATATATATATATTTATATATATATATGTATATCTTAATAAATACATATCTATATATATACATATCTTAAATATATTTATTTATTTATTTTAGGAAAGGATTACTACAAGAATGAATGAATGAATGAATGAATGAATGAATGAATGATTGAATATATATATATATATATATATATATATATATATATTCTTGTAGTAATCCTTTCTTAAATCAAAGCTTTTCTATTTCTAATCCATTGCTTTAGACTACTATGGAAGAAGCACATTCAAAGAAAAGGCATTATAAGGTACATGCCTGAGGACATGTAATGTCTGAATAGGAGACTACTCTGATTCTGTAGTGGAAAGATGTCAGCGTAGAAACATGCCAGATAAATAAAACAAGAAGCATTTCTGCTTCATTTACACAAATGTTACCTTTGCACATATATTGCTTCCAGCTCTACTGTGCAGTCTCTAACTTGGCTTTTCTCATTTAAAGAAACCTTATATATTCTTTCATTTCATCCAGGCCTATGATTGACAGGAGCAATCAAATGTGGATTTTGATTTTTTTTCCCCATGTTATTGTGGTAGTTTTGCAGTGAGTTGAGACAGCAGAAAGAAGTTTACTTTCTCTGTTTAATTATGATACCCTTGGAGAAGAAGGAAAAACATATATAACTGAAACAACAGAGGAATGGCACAGCCCTGGTTCCATGAGATAGAAAGATGAAAGACTACTTAATTATTATTGATTATAGATTTCCTTTGTAGCTTGAAATACCTTCCATTACTGTGTATTTCCATAAGATGTCAAAAAGCCTGGAAAAATGAAGAAACGCTGAAAAAAATAACAGAAATACCAGACATACTTCTTAGAAGAAGGCGGAGTGGGTATCCTCAACCAGTATTAATTTAGATTAAAGCAAACACTTCATGCTTACAAAGTGAAATTTTCAGTCCCTCTCTAGGTAAATCTGGAAAAGACCCCCACTCTATTTAAATATTTAAACTAACCCACTCTAGCTTAGTGTGTGGACCAGGCCATTGTGGCTTATTTAGTTGATAAAGTTTTTAAAAGGCCTGGCTAAGTGCAGTGTGCTAACCTAAGTGCTGTGTTAATGATTGCTCATGCACAGCTTCTTCAGTGAGGGAACGAAACTACTCTTAGGATAGGAATAGCAGTGTGCCATGATATGTGAGAGGAACGGCCATCATTTTCCAAGTTATGGTATGATGCCTCTTAAAAAGAAAAGATAATGCTGATTGAAAATTCTAGGGTTTTCCATTCCAACTTATCGGAGGGGGTTACTTAGAAAGGGAAGGCTGACAATAACAAGATCATGGTCTAGTAATCTGACCTGGTATGTCAGACTTTTGTTTTCTTTAAGGGTCTAGCCCTTGTAATGGTTCAGATTCGAAAGCATGTCCTGCTCCTAACTGGTCATCTCCTGGCTGTCATGAAATGACAGTTGAGCCAGGACCCAAAACTCCATTTTGCAGATTGACTAAGTGTGCTTGTAGCTGCGGTTCTTCATCTGCTAGGAAAATGCCAATAAATCTCCCCATGTTGCCTGTTCCCTCCAGAAAACACCACATAAATCTCTCTGGGTTGCTTGTCCAGCTGACTGAAGGCTCTATAAATCTTCTCATACCCCTTGTCTTCACCATCAAGGCATCTATAGCTTTCTTCATGCCACCTGTCCCAATGCAGTGAGTTGAGGGACAAAGATTTATATATCCAGCTCCCCCCCTAATAAATCTTTGTATTTCAATTCATTGCGTTGGGGACAGATGGCATATGGGTGGGTGGGTTAGTTTATACACACACACACACACACACACACACACACTTATTTTTGATGGCAAAAATCGAGACAAGGGATTTAGACCAATAAAAATGTTTATGGTAAGTTCATTCCCATCTCTCTTCCAGTAAGGCCTTTCTAAATAGCAATTAAGCCACACATTTCCAATCTTTGAGTGATACCTGATTAATTTTTGCTAAACAATTGTATGGGTAGATCTAATGCTTGCTTTGTTTTGTTCCTTTGTTCCTGAAATTTACTAGTGATGGTCTGCCTTGACATCAGAGATATGCCATTCATTTCCTTTTCTAATTACAGAGTAGAGGAGATGATCAGACTTTAATCAGTGCTTGATGTATGTGGGAAGGTAGTGTGGCTGAAGATTGCACCAAAATTGTCTTCTGAAAGCTAAGTAGAAGGACCTCTTTGGGAGATTTCTCAACAAATGGCATTGCAGGGACTTGTTAAGCTAGTTCTCACTGGTGGACATATACAGTATCTGAGCTATTTCACTGTTCAGTAAGAGCTCACCCAACTCAATGATTCTCTATATTACTACTGCTGCTGCTAGGTGTCATATCATAATTCCTTGCTAATAGAATCTAACTAACATATAAAGAAGAAATAGTATCATCTAGCCTTTCTTTGATATAATGCTTTCTAATGTTCAGAAGATTAGTTGTGAGCAATGGATTATTTGTTCATTGTTTTCTTGCAGCTGCAGCAGCATGAATTAAAGGGTAGCAATTCCTTTTTGTAAATCATATGTGATTACCAATACTCTGAGAACCCTCCAAAAGGCTAACATGTTTTTTTTCTTTGAGGATCAGGAACCGTCTCTCAGATTAAGTTGGTTTCTCATCCTTTTGGATGAAAGCCTTTGAAGATATGTGTTCCCCAAGCTGCAAATATATTTAGTTATATTATTATGAAAATGGTATGTGAGACCCAGTTTGGTTTAGTGGTTAAGGCTCCAGGCTAGAAACCAGGAGACTGTGAATTCTAGTCCCGCCTTAGGCATGAAAGAAGGCTGGATGACTGGGCCAGTCACTCTCTTTCAGCCTCTGACGTCAAGCTCAGATGACAAGCCAGTAGGTCAAGTCCTGTCGTAACCAACGAATCAACATTCGGTTGATCCAAAAAACCTGGACCCTGCACATGCAGGAAAAATGCTAGGAAGAAAAAGAAAAAGAAAAAGGTATCTTCATTAAGATATTACAGTGTATCCTTGCTCCTTAAGAAAAGAGCTTATGTTTGTGGTCCAGAATTTGAGGAGACAAGGAAGAGAAAAAGATATCTGTGTTTTACCTATACCTTGATCTTTTCCTTACTTTGTTAGAGGACTATTTTTTAGATGACAATGTCAGCTTGAAATTGGAACATTTTGTTGCTTTTTAATGGAGAACAGGAATAAGAAATCAGGTCCTTTTTCTGTGTTCCTAAAAGTTGTCTTACATATAATAAAGAATAGTAGGAAAATGGTTCTGTTAGTACAAACCAATGTCATACATGGATAGACAGAGCAAATTCTTATATCACTGAACCGCTGTGGTTTCTATTATTCTATTGCCATCTGTTCTGAGACTGGTAACCTTTCCCAATATTTGAAACAATTGGATTGCTATTTCAGAAAGATTGGACATAAGATCTTCTGCATCTTATCAGCAGAGCATATAGCCCGCAGTTTAGTTGGGTTGAGCCATGGACCACGTCATTCCAGAAAACATTTCTAAAAATTAGAATAGGATACAAAAACAGAAGTAGGCTTGCTGTTCATACTGAACCCATGGCAATAGAATGAATTACATTAAACTATTTTTGTCCATTGATACTGTTTTTCATGCAGTGTGTCTTTTGAAGGAAGAGGTTATGATGCCTGAATTCTAGTAGCTGCTGCTTTTGAAGTTGTACAGTGGGAGTCTGCAACAAAAGATTTTCAAGGTTAAGATTAAGAAAAGCACTTTACTTTCTCCCTAAACATAATAAAATGGCTAAATTAAAAATAAAGATCTTCTCAATGAAAAGCTGGTAGGATCTGGGTATTAAAAGAAAATGGAACAAAAGCATGCGTGCTATCATTCAAAGAGATAGGGACATAAATCCATAGTGTCATTGTGAGCTCAGCTTATAAAAGAGATGCAATATGTTTTAATGCTTCCATGCTAAACTGAGAAGGCAGAGGATTTTGCAATTCCGCCTCTTTTATCCACAAGAAGGATGAAATAAACCTTTTTCTCTCACTTTAATCAGTAGTGGAACTGCAGTCAAAGCAGCCTAGCAGTTTTCTCATTGTGGAAATAATGCTACGGCTGCAGCATCATTCCCAATCAACCATTTGGCGGTAAATAACATAAAACTGGTTGCCACAGTTGTCAGGTGTAATGCAAGCAAAGCTTTAAAAAATAGCGGAAAGGCAGGGCCAAATTCTTTGCCTATAACCTTGCCATAGACCAGTGGGTGGGAAACACTGGTCCTCCAAATGTGGCTGAAGTTTAGTTTCCAGCAACACACAATCAGTATTGCCAAGGGTGAGGGAAGCTAGGATTTGTAGTTCAACAACATCTGTAGAGTTATGGAGTAGTCTCTCTCCCTCTCTCTCTCCCTCTCTCCCTCCCTCCCTCCCTCCCTCTCCCTCTCCCTCTCTCCCTCCCTCCCTCCCTCCCTCTCCCCCTCCCCCTCCCCCCCTCCCTCCCTCCCTCTCTCTCTCTCTCTCATTTGGGACAGGCCTGAGAGTTTCACTGCAGTGTTATGAGATTGGTTTTATCCCATCTTTGCTATACTGAAACAAAGAAGTAATGATTGAACATTTTGGCCTGGCATTGTTATCATAGGATAGCTAACTTCTCTCCCTCCTAACTCTGGTATTTTTTTTCTCTCATCTCAGCATTCTAACCATCCTAGAACCTTAATGGACCATTTTGTTGGGTCATTCTTATAACTTTAAATATATAAATAATTCCCTTTGTCCAAAACTTTGCTGTGTATATATTTAGTATTGCTGTAGATGTCAAGGAGCCAGTTTGAGGAAGTAGTTAAGGCATCAGGCTAGAATCCAGGAGTTCTAGTCGTGCCTGAGGCACAAAGCCATCTGGGTGACCTTGGGCCAGTCCCTCTCTCTCAGGAGGCAAGGGCAAACCACTTCTGAAAATCCTGTCAAGAAAACTGCAGGGACTGGTCCAGGCACTCACCAGAAGTCAAAAACTGACTTGAATGCACTGCCCCCCCCCATCTTGGTACTGCTAAATATGCATGTTGTCTTAATAGTGCTACCTAGGCATGTCCTTTCAAATCTGGTAGTAGCAGAGAGTGCCTTTGGATTTTAGTTGATTCTGGAAAGAATGTGTGACTGGGGATCTCCAATATAATCTTTCTCAGTAGAAGTAAAATGAAATGGGATATACTGTCGATAAAAAGCTTTTCACTGTAATTGGCCAGCCCCTGAAATTGAGTGGTTGTTTTGTTACAGTAGTATGTTAATCAGGTGCAGTCAGCCCTTGTTGAACCAGAATTGGAATTCTGAGAACACATTGCTGGTATTCTTATATAGTGGTCAGTGCCAGATTTTTCTTTTGAAGAATGCCAACTTCTTCTTGACTTCATTATTATTTTTAAAAAGAGTACCCTATTTTTGCCTTGGTTAATCCCTTCAAAGTCCTAGCAATTGACTGGCATGAACCATGGTTGATATTTAGATTCAACCATGGTTTGTGCCAGTCAGTTGCTAGGCTCTGTGGGTGTACATCCTTGCATGGACTATGGATTGTGCACATACTGTATATCCCCTTTTTGAAGAAGGGAGTGGGAATGAGTGCACCTTTCTCAGTGAAACAACAAAGCAAAAACATTTTTTTGTTTTTTGTTGGGGGTTAAATTAAGAATCTTTTTTTTCTGATAGGCCCTTAGGAGATATAGGAAGCACATGGATGACCTTGGATGACCTTGAAAGGAAAGTCACTTCAAAATGCCAGGAGTGTAGACCCTACAGGAGAGTCAAAAAAACATTCTGGAAGAAAACAGAGGCCAAGGAAACTGCATGGATATGCCTATCAAATCATCATTGATTTGAAACAGACTTTACCTTACTGCATATTTTTCCAAGATGCCAAAAGAGCAGAAAAAAAAAAATGTGCAAGAACCCTAGCAACATTAAGAGCAAACTTGCACACATCCATTCACTGAAAAATAATAATGTAAGAAATCTGTCTATTATATAATGCCTGTGTTTGTGTGTATATGCATACTGCAGCCCCAGTAGAATTTTGGGTATTTCATCTGCAAAAATTATTGAATGGAATGAGAATAATGTGGCCCAACCTACTTTTTAGATAGGAAGCAATGAAACCATATTTTTCATAAATATGGATGTAGGCATAGCATTTCTCCTGGCCCTTCCTATGAAAAATGTCTAAAGCAAGACTCAACAAGCCATGGCTACATAGAGGCCTGTTAAATCTCCTGTTGCTTCAAATACTCAGCAGGGTTACATGGCGAGCCATCAGTCTTGCGACACTGTGTCATCAGCTATGAGTTCAAAAGTCCTATCAATTGGCTTAAAAAGCTGCACCTATCATCAAGTCATTAGATTCTTAACAGACTCTTTTGATTGTATACTTTTCTGGTAATGTCAGATGGTACCAATGAATATGCTGCCTATTCTCTGCAAGAGAAGGAAAGGTCAAATAGCTTACCAGGATGAGGGAAACTCCTTCTCCTTCACCACCACCACCACCACCAGGCAGGCAGGGTGGCAAGAATGAAGAATCTCTTGAGCAAAAGCATAACATAGGAAATACATGAGTTTGAAACTGCCAGTATTAAATCAAACAAGTGGGTGGATATCAAGATTTTTCTGCTCACAGCCTCCTCCTTTTCCCCTAACCACTTTGGCTGAGCTGTGCCATGGACGGAATATCTAACAGAATATGTTCCTGATATTAGATGCTTCCATGTGGATCTGTTAGAAATATCGAAGATAGCCTAATAAGCTTATACATTTATCCTATGTGCATCAGGGGCTGCCTGCCAGAATCCCTTTGTCATTTTGCCAGTTACAACTTAACTTGCCTTTCGGCTGCTCCAGATCTCCCTACTTTCATTTTCCATTTTAGCAGGGTGCAGTGTAAATGCACAGATGTCATGCATGATTTCCATGGCTTGGAACTCTTGTAATGTGTGGTGGGCTGAATGCTGATAGACAAAGCCATGAAACATTGGTGTTTACATGCTTGACTGAAGTCTACTTGGATAAAGTTTTCCTTGCGTTGCTTTTTGAGTTGGGTAAAATGTCAGTTATGGGCTTCCATTTGTTGTTCCTTCAATTTAAAAATCAAAGGACGTGAAATTTTAAATTTGCAATTCTAAACAGATAAAAGAATAAATCCTGGGGGGTGGGATGGGGGACACACCCAAATGAGTAAAATTGTTCTTACAGAGAAATTTGTTTGATATCTGTGATAAATCTAACGCTAGAGATCACATAAAGCGGTTAAAGTGGACAAGAAAAAAAATTACAATACTGTAATTACTGTATGTAATAACTTTAACTCGGAGCTTCGGAGAGCTTTAAAATACATGTAATGTAATATAGGGAGGAAGCTGTTAGGCATACCTTCTTAAAGAATCTGTAGTGAATTCTTTGTTGATATGATCTCTACCAAGATATAGGGATGTGAAAGGAATTTATTTACTGTATTTTTCCGACTATAAGACGATACTTTTTTCTCAAATCCTTACCCTAAAAATTGAAGGGCGTCTCATTCAAGGAAGTCAGCCAAGGAGAGAACCGTGCAGTTGCAAAACTGCCCATACTTTGTTTCTGCAAAGAGGCTTCCTCCTGTTGCTAGCCTCCAATCACGAGTGAAATAGCTTGTCTCCCAAACAGACTTCCTCCAATCACGAGCCTTATTGTAACTGACGTCAGCTGATGCTGAACAAACCAATTGGAGGAAGTCTGTTTGCAGCGACAAGCTATCGGCAGTTTCACTCGTGATTGAATGGAATCAGTTAGGCAAAAGAGCCTGGAAATAGAGCTGCAGAGAGACGGTTTGGACCTCCTCCCATTGAGTGTATCAGGTCAATGTTAACTAATTACTAAATAAAAATGTGTTCTGCACTATCTTTAAAATATTGATTTCTTAATTTTGGGTTGGAAAAGTGGGGGTCGTCTTGTACATGGAGGCGTCTTATTGACAGAAAAATACGGTAGTTCATGTTTAAATATGGACTTACCCAGTTTCTACCTGCTGAATCTGTGGCCATCGTGATGCCCATAAAACACACATGGCTCCAGATTGCCTTTTTTTATTCACCCTAAATGTGTCCAGGCTCCCACCAAGGGAATCTGGCACAGCAGCAAATTGCCAAAATGAGGAATATGATTTCATGCTGATTATTGGTGAGAAAGTGAGTAAATAAGAGAGTAACTATCTGGAAATGTGCACTCACTCCCCCTGCCCCACCCACCCCAACCTCCTGCACATAGAAAAACAGAAAGTAGAAAACTCCAGGGGTGTCTCCTGGGGAGTCAAAAAAGTCAAGTTGGTGATTGAAGCCCTGCCCCCTTTTTACATGTGTCATGTCTTGGATTGGTTCTGATTGCCATCTTGACCTTTTTAACCCCCCCCACTGGATACCCCTGAGAAAACCCCCTAATTTAAAAAAAGTCTGGGAAAAAATGACCCCTTGTACAATATTATTATATTTCATTTTCCCACCCTTGTGACCTCTGTCTATTGAAAATCTTACTTTGGCCCTCAGATACCAAAAAAAAATATATACCCACTTCTGCTTTATTTGAACCAGAATGTTGTTGAAGACTAAAAATTGTTTGATAAAGTTTGCAAGGCATATACTCTGTCTGTCTGTCTGTCTGTCTGTCTATCTATCTTACCTAGCCGGGTAATGAAACGTTTGCAAGAAAAGAACCAAGCTCAGAGAACCCCAAGGACTCCCTATCTATCTATCTATCTATCTATCTATCTATCTATCTATCTATCTATCTATCTATCTATCATCCATCCACCACACACACACACACACACACACATACACACACACTTTATGAGGAGAAATGCACACAAAGTATCGCTTCCAAAAATGTATCTATCATGACTATGTACAGTATGTATGTATGAATGTATGGGATATTTTCAAAGAGTGGGAGAGAAAGAAAGAATATTGCTTTTTTTTTCCTTTTCCTTTTTTTTTTTTCATGGAAAGTCAATCTTCATAACAACCATCAGGGGATATATCAAAATATCCTGTGATATCAAAAATTATATCTCCCAAGAAATCATACAAAACCAAACAATGAACTTACTATTACTACTATGATTAAATTAGAAAACTATTTCTACTATTAAGAATTACCTATGCCATTTTAACATTCCCCTGTGATATGAAGCATTTATGAGGAGAAAGTGAGTTAACTAACCATATTGTTGAAAAAAATGTGCCTTCAGACAAGACCTTGTTCATGCAATCATCCAGTCCAGATTTCATGGAATTGTGCAGCGGTTCAGATGACAGTGTCTTATGCATTTACGATTGTTTACACAGATACAGAGTTAAAGAGAAAAAATCAAAATACCTGGGCAATGTCTTTTGATTACCACTGTACTGCTAAATAACCAAATGAAAGTGCTCCCCCCTCCCCCCAATATTGAGCAATATTGTTTAAAGTTTTGCTGTGTTGCATACCTTAATTTTACCAGAAGGTAGTGGCCGACCACTTCTAAAATGTTGCCAGGAAAACTGCATGGATTGTCCATGTAGTCACCAGGAGTCAAGGCTGACGTGATGAACCATAAGAATCACAGCATGTTGGTCAATGTAATTTTATACATCATCATTAAATTGAGTTCCTGAAGACTCGCAAATAAATGCACACAAAAACATTTTTTTTTTGAAGCTGCTTGAGAAAAGGGACTTTTCTGCAGGAATCAGAAGGAGCCCATTTGTTTTGATAAAAATGTAGATTGAAGTCTTACCATCTACAGCCATTTCTCTCTGCAGTCCAGCCCACCCATAGTCTTTGGAGAAACAGAACAGACAGTGACATCTCTAAGTCACTATGCTCTGGGGGAAAAATATGGTATTTTGGTTTGTAATGTTGAAGGGCATAAGTAGGAACACAACATGTTCCCTGTAGGTTTAGATGAAGGAGCCAACAGGAAGAGGAGGCAGGACTAAAAAACAAAATCATAGCATCAAACATGACTCAGGATGGCCCATCTTTGGCAATTGATACAAAAGGAGAGAGAACACTTCAAAAGTTATCTATATTTTGAAGTTCCTTTTCTTTTCTTTTTGTGGAGGACAGCAAGTTTAAAACGATAGATTCATCAACTCAAGGTTTATATGATTAAATACCAAGAAGGGATTTGATGAAATGAGGACAATCTGATCCCAAAACTGAATTGGTGAGGATGCAAAATAAGGGCAAATTCTTTTGGCTTTGCGGCTATTTTTGGATCCCATACAGTACTTCATTATATGTTGGGTATTTCTGCATTGCCAAAAAAGGACAAGAAGACACAGATTAGCATAAAATTTCATATGCTAATAGAGATGTCTAAATGCAAATTTAGACCTAGTGATTATAATTTAAATAAAGAGTATAATCTCCTTCATGTTGAGCTCAACTCCTAGTGACTACATGGACATATCCATGGAGTTTTCTTGGCAACAATGCAGAAATGATTTGTTTGCCATTGCTGTTTTCATTATTTATTTATTTGTCAAATTTCTGTGCTGCCCAACTCCAAACAACTGTGGGCGGTTTCACAAGATTAAAAAGAAAACATTATATAGAAAAAGCACACACGACATTATATAAGAACACAGTAATCATATTTCCCGTTTGGCCTACAGTCCTGGTTCATTGACAGTCTCCCATCCAATTACAGATTTACTTATTTTATTAAACAGATTGATGTGGTCACCCACAAACAACTACCAGAAAGATTTTGTGTGAACTTGGTTAGCTTCTGAGATGAGATCATTTTGGCCAAATATTGCCCCATGCTGAGACATTGTTTGAGTAGAGAGATTTTCTCACACACACCCACACAGCGTAGGACAAACTGCCCCAAATGTCTGCTCAAATTGTTCTTGGGATGTTCTTCGAAATCCCTTCTGTCTCTTTTTATGACTGGAACATCCTTCAGGTACAAGAGTGATTATTTACCTATGTATTGCATATCTCTTTCTTCCTTTCCTCTACCAAGGAAAACATGGGACCATTCCTTGTGTTTGTCCTCCTACCAACAATTCTATGAGGTAGCTTGAACTGGAAGAAAGTGGCTGGTCAGTTCTTTGGGTAGCTGTCTGAACTGAAACTGATTTTTTCCCTATTTTTCTCTAAGCATGAACCTCACAACATTCTCCTTACTGGGATTTATAAAGATGAAAATGAGTACCTGTACAAGATTTCCAGCAAATGAACTTCATTTTCAATTTAGGATCAATATATCTACTGAATTACAGAGATGAGACTTTCTGAGCAGTTTTCTCATAATGGCAAAGCTGCAGCTGGTTGTTTTCAAAATGATCACCTAAACATTCATCAGTCCAAGAACAAAATCTCTGCAGTTCAGTAGGGACTTGAACCTTCCTAATGTTAGTTTTATACTCTGACTATTACTCTACACTGGGTCTCTGAAGAAGAGAACGTATTATTATAGAGTGAGAAATAAAGCAAGATCCTCAGGAACTGTTTTCAAATGATGAAGGTTTTAATGTACATTTGTCAGGACCAACCTAACTTCTGGGTGATGGGCAATTTTTGGAGCGGGAGCTACCATATTCTATTCAAAAACCCCAGCTGTGCTCTAACTGCATCTGTTGGTGGAAAACAGTTGAGTTAAGGAGAAGAATAAGGAGGCTATTTCTCATCAAACTCTTGGTGGGATCCAACTGGTGGGGAAAAGTCAATCATATGGAGTTAGAGTTCTTGCCAGACTGCAATGAAATCTGCACATTTTCATTGCAGGGAGCAAAATGAAACTTTCAAAGATTGTTTCAGTGTTTTGTTCATTTGAATTCTTGATGGTTTTCCACTTTTTTCAATATCTCACAATGAATATTTGATTAACTTAAGCATCCAGAGGCAAAAAAGTAATCAAGCAAAACATTTAGCCAATTGAAAGCTTTTATTTTTGCCCATGCTCAAATATACGTGACCATGCCGTGAATGAGGTACAAATGACCCTTTTTACTAAGATGTTAAATTAGATTTATAGCTTGCTTTATTGAAAAAGCAGAGCGTGTGCTGTTTTGGTATTATAACTGTTTCACATGTGTTGGTATGTAGACACCTTCCGTTACTGCAAATGCAAATGTAACTTCATTCAGTAGACCGCAGTTGCTTTCCCAGGCTTAGTTGCCCATTTTTCCTCTTATTCTGCACTCTGTTCACATGGAATACTATCACACAGTATTAATGAGTTATCTGTGGGACTACCTCTCCCTGATGGTATATGCCTGTCCCACTAGATCAGGTAGGGTGGGCACACTCCAGGTCCCTTCCCTGAAATGTTGCCATCTAGTTGGACCTAGGAAGCAAGCGAGCTTCCTACCTCCTTCCTTCCTTCCTTCCTTCCTTCCTTCCTTCCTTCCTTCCTTCCTTCCTTCCTTCCTTCCTTCCTTCCTTCCTTCCTTCCTTCCTTCCTCTTTTTATAAATGTTATAAGTTTTACAAAGAACATAAAAACTAACACAAACTGATAAAAGAAGCAAAGAAAGAAAAGAAGAAAGAAAAAGTACAGAAAGAGAAAACAAAAAGAAAAAAAGGAAGCTTCCGATTTCTTTTGCAGCAAATATACCTAAGTACAACTACGAAATTAACTCTTACTCTATGATTACCAAAAAAAGCTCATATTTTTATATTGTCTAATGTTTTCTAATCATCAAAACCACAAATCGAAAGTTCATTTTTTTCTGTTTCATGCATAAAGTCTATAAGGGGTTTCCAGTCAGCCATAAATATAGATATTGTTTTTTCTCTAATCAAAGAAGTCAATTTAGCCATCTCTGCAGGTTTCATCATCTTCATCAGCCATTCCTCCATTGTGGGTAGTGTTGAACCTTTCCATTTTTGAGCATATAATAGTCTCGCTGGAAGTGTGCCTTTTCTGTGGCTGCCCCTACCTTATGGAATACCCTCCCCGCAGTGGTCCGGCAGGCCCCCACCCTTCTAACTTTCTGGAAGGCCATCAAAAACTGGCACTTTACCCAGGCACTGGGGTAGAGTGCTGGGATCCTGTGAATGGTTGTTGGGGCACCTTGGAAGATGACTGAGGTGCTGGGTTTTTAAATGTTGTTTTATCATCTTTATATTACACATTATAAACATAAATATAAATGATAAATAATTACAATTGGTTACCAATAAGCAAATAAATACCTGGTGTGTCAAAGACACCATTCTCTTAGCCTACAGGCCAAACATCTCTGGGAACAATGCTATTTTGGCCTGTTTTTAAAATACCTGTAAAGTAGGGGCAATCTGTACTTCTGGGAGCAGAGTGCTCCATAAAACAGGTGCCACTACTGAGAAGACCTATTGGCTGGTCCACATCCCATTAACTTTTCAAGAAGGGCCTTCTCTAAATGACTAGACCAGAGGAGTAGATTCAGTTTTGATTTATTCCACTTTATATAACTCTGCACAGATTCATCTTATGTACCAGTTGCACCCTTTCCTGGCCTGGGAGGCCTTGCTCACAGTCACACACACCTTAGTCACATCTGTTTGGATTATTGCAACATGCTTTACAGGGGGCTGCCCTTGAAGACCACTTGGAAGTTACAACTGGTCCAGAACGCAGCAGCGTGCACAGTATCAGGTGTTTCTAGGTTCACCCACATTGTACCTCTATTGCATGAGCTGCACTGGCTCCCTGTTTCCTTCCAGGTGAAATTCAAGGTGCTAGTTATCACTTTAAAGCCCTACACGGCTTTGGGACTGCCTCTCCCTAAGAATATCTGCCTGTCCCGCCAGATTGGACAGCATGCTCCAGATCCCTTCCCTGAAATCGTGCCACCTAGTGAAGCATGCCTTTTCTGTGGCTGCCCCTCTCTTATGGAACACCCTCCTCCCTGGTGATTTGGCAGGTCCCCACCCTTTTAGCCTTTCGGAAGGCCACCAAGATCTGGCTTTTTAACCCAGGCACTGGGGTAGAATAGAATAGATAGAACGAGGGTAATTGGAGCTTGCTGTGGGGCATCCTAAGGGGATGATTAAGGCACTGGGTTTTTGTTTTTGTTTGATGGTTTGATGGTTATATTTTTTAGTTATTGGGTTTTATTGCTGTTGTGAGCTTCCCAGAGTTGTTTAAGATGGGGAGCCATACAAGTCTTTGAAACAAATAAAATAAAACTACTGGCACGTTGAATTGGGCCTGGAAATTTATTGGCAACCACTGCAGTTTCAGTTGACAAGAAGTTGCATAGCTACTCTACTTTTAGAAATAGCTGGGGCAAGGGGGAGGGGATTGCTGCTTTGTGAGTGTCCTTTGGATCCCATTACCACTGAATCAAATAATGCAGGGTTCCCAGAATTCTCCCAGAATCCCCAGCCAGAATGACTGTTGCTAAGAATTCTCAGAGTTGAAGTCCGTACATCTGGAAATGGTCCTGGTTGGGAAACACTGAATTAATGCCATTGAGGTTTTGCACAGCCTTAGGCTCTATGGTTGGGTTGGGTTCCTACATCCCACTGTTTCCATCCCTTTGGCTATCAGGGGAGTGACTGTAACTTAGTAGTAGAGTACATGCTTTGTATGTAGGAGGTAGCAGGTTCATCCCTTTGCAGCAAAAAGGCTGATGGGAAAGTTCACACTCTGTTTGAGGTCCTAGAGATTGCTGCCAGGTAAAGTAGACAATACTGGAGGAGCTGAGCTGAGCTTAGATAGCCAAGACTGATTTTTCACTTCAGCTTTGCCTACCCAAATGCCTTGAAATTGAGAAATTAAAGGGCTATAAAGCACAGTGATTTGCATAACATTGGTTTCAGATGTTTCCATTTTTGTGAAGAAAAGTATATCACTAAAGGTTTTGTTTTTTTGGGGGGTAATTCAAGTATTCTGGTTCAGAAGAAATTCAGCTTTCCCACTATCCTCTAAGTGAAAGCAGAAGCAGTGCAGGAGAGGAGAAAGGAAAGAATGAGAATGCCTCACTTCACTACATCTTACTGGTTTCATAAAATTCGTATTGCTTTGGAGATGTCAATAATAATGAAGCATCAGGCTTCATAGCAAATCCTTGCTGTGCAGTTTTCTTTTTCATGAGATATATAAAAAATATTTTGCAATAAAAAATAAGAAAGATTAAGGATCCTTTCACAATTAAAGAAGAATGTGGTAAACATTTTAAAAAGTCGGTTTTCTTTTCAGTATTGCAGTCAGTGTTGTTCTATTTTCATTCCGATCATGTTTGTGCCACTTTTTAGAGGCAAAAGTTATTTGTAGTGCTGTCCTTGGCCAGCGTGAATATCTGGAAAGTTGAGATCTTCCCAGCTAGTGAAAACTTTGCTTCCAAATGTCTCTGCATAGGCATTTTCAGAGTATTTTCTTAAACCCTGGAAATAAGTGATCTTTCCTCTTTTTTTAACTTCCCAACAAGACCAGTCTGCTCTGCCCAAGCACATTTTCTAAGTTCAAGCCTCCTTTTACAAACCAATGAGATAGTTCCATCATATAACCTTCTTCAAATTCTGAAGAGCACTAAACTTTAGCATTTATACAGCAGTTTTGGAGGGCTGATATAAAAAGATTCCCTATGAGCTAAGACTGTGCCCCTGTGGACAGGGGGCTATTGAAACTACAGTTTATGTCCTGTTACACTGAACCCTCTTTAAGGGTCCTAGGACCCACCTTATAACTCCTTAACTGGTAAAAACACCAGGGAAATTCTGATCTTTGTTATGTATAGTTGCTATCAGATCAGTATGATTCAGTCTCCTTGAACATGGCCAAAGTTTGCTATACTGCCTGTAAAATTCAGCAGACTTTGATTGCCCACCTATGAACCCACCACCAAGTGCAACATTTTTGTCCTGTCCTGTTTTGTTTTCACTTTATTTTTATTTATGTGTTTTTAATTATAAACCTGGTCTGTGACTGTAATAAAAATTCTCCTCTCCCCTCTCTCCCTCCCTCCCTTCCTCTCCTTGGAAATAAATAATCTTTCCTTTTTTTTTTTTTTTTTAATTTCCTTTTGCTGAACATTTTGCTCCCGTGGCATGGGGTAATCAAGAAAGATAGAAGTGTTCTCTCCCTGTACCAGCCTTAGTTATTGTGAATGTTAGATTGTCATTCTACTTCTTAAGCCCACTTATCCTACTTGGAGTGCTCCAAATCTGTTGGATTTCAGTTCCAAAAATTCCTAGCCAACATGGCTTCGGGTATTAGATCCTCCATTTATCTTTTTATTTTACTTACTTGTTATTTATATTATGTTTTACATAATAATAATATAAACAATATTATTTATGATATTGTTATTTATCTTAGATTTCCTTAGACTATTCTTCTAGCAGCTCAAGGCAGCATACATAGAACTCCCTCCTCCAATTTTATCCCTACAACATTGCCATGTTAAGGTGGGAAATAGTAGCTGATCCAAAACCATAAGATCATGGAATACATAGGATGGGAGGTACCAAAGAGGTCATACACCTAAGTCCCTAATCAGTGCAGGAATTTACTAAGTGATCTCTGACAGCAGGGTCTCCAGGCCTGTCATTGTGGTAGTTGTTCTCTGAATCCTCTTCATCATCTTTATACCCCTGTTACAGCAAAGGATCCAGACATGGATGACAACGTGGCTTAATCTTTATGCTGTCTAGATAGTGCTGTGGAGTCCTTGGGGTTCTCTGAGCTTGGTTCTTTTCTTGTGAACATTTCGTTACCCAGCTAGGTAACATCTTCAGTGCTGGAATGGAATGGGGTTTGCTCTCTGTTTATATATTGTGGCATGCCCTGCCAGTGTTGGTGGGGATGGGGGTTTTGTTTTCTTTTATTTTTTCCTTCTGGTAGTTCCTTGATTTGGGTATTGTTTACTGCTGATTGTATGTCTGGTGATAATCTTGGTGTTAATCTCTGCTTATCTGGGTGATGATTGCTGGTGAGGAGATGTTCTGGTCTTTTGTTTTCCTTTCTATTGTCTCTTTTGAATAGTGTGTAGATGTTGTGCCTGTTGATGGCTGCCTTGTCTGAATACCAAGCTTCCAAGAATTCCCTTGCATTTTTGGATTTAGCTTGGTCTAAGATACTGACAGTGTCCCAGCTGAAACTATGGTTAAGTCTGTCCATGTGTTGTGAGTTTTCATCATGTCTTCTGACTGCTAGTTGATGCTCATGGATGCACTCTGCTGGCCTTCTGCCTGCCTTTCCTACATAGTGGTTGTTGCAATCCTTACACTGTATGTTGTAGATGACTCCTGTTTTGTCTTCTTGGGCTACTGGGTCTTTTGGTTTGCTTAAGATGTTTTGGAGGGCTTTAGTTGGTTTGTGTGCTATGGAGATGCCATGTGGTTGTAATAGTATGTTGGTAGTTTCTGAGACATTTATGATGTATGGCAGTGTTATCCTTTTCATAGCTTGTGTTGGTTGTGTTGTAGTTGGTTGGGTGGTCAGGCACTGTTTCATAAAGTTGTGTGGGTATCCCTTTTGTTGGATGATGTTGTATAGGTGGTCTGTTTCCTTTTTCTGCTGTTCTGGGTTGCTGCAATGTGTTTGTGCTCATTTGAATAATGTTCTTACACAGCTTCTCTTGTGGGAGGTTGGGTTGTTACTTTGGTAATGGACTACTTGATTAGTGTGGGTTGTCTTCCAATAGACTTGGGTTTCTAATTTTCTGTTGTTTCCTCTGCTGATGAGGATATCCAGGAAAGATAGCATGTTCTTGTTTTCTTCTTCTCTGGTGCTTTTATTCCTTTGAAGATGTTGTTGATGGTTTCACGTATCTTCTCTAGTTGTTCCTTCTTCATAGTTTCCATAGTTTCAACTGGGAAACTGTCAGCATCTTAGACCAAGCTAAATCCAAAAATGCAAGAGAATTCTTGGAAGCCTGGTATTCAGACAAGGCAGCCATCAACAGGCACATAGAGATAAACAACATCTACACACTATTCAAAAGAGACAATAGAAAGGAAGACAAAAGACCAGACCAGAGACAATAGAAAGGAAAACAAAAGACCAGAACATCTCACCAGCAATCATCACCCAGATAAGCAAAAAATAGCACCAAGATTATCACCAGACATACAATCAAGCAGTAAACAATACCCTAATCAAGGAACTACCAGAAGGAAAAAATAAAACAAAACCCCCACCCCCACCAACACTGGCAGGGGATGCCACAGTATATAAGCAGAGAACAAACCCCATTCCACTCTAGCACTGAAGATGTTACCTAGCCGGGTAACGAAACATTCACAAGAAAACAGCCAAGCTCAGAGAACCCCAAGGACTCCACAGTTCAACCCTGAGCTACACATATTTGCTTCTATAGATACAGTGCTTCTCTTAATTCACCCAATGAATTTCTACGACTGTACGGGTTTGAATATAATTACCCAGTGGAAACTGAGTACGTGTGGAGTACAGATTGATGCTATGCAGTAACTTTCTTACCCAGAATTAGCTTTTGTCTAAAGTGCTCTGTGTCTGCTGAAACCATTCACTAGCATCCACTTCTCTTTTTTGGTATACACCAAATATTTCAGTCACCTTCTGTGCCTCTGATGTTTAGATGCTAGTTTTAGAACAGTTTCATTCCAATTTAGATTCCTAGCCCTGAGTCACTTTAGTTGACATTTGTTGCACATTTTCAGACTCGGCAATATGCTTCTGATAATCTGCCTGCCAAAACTGCAAACAGTGTTTCAAATATTATCTTGTTAGTGAATTAAAAAAAAAAAGCATGCAAAAGGGCTCCTAAACTTCACAAGTGTTAAAATTACTGTTCTTGTCAAAATACCACAAGAAGACAGAGACCTTGTTGCAAAGTGCCTAACTCTGTGTAAGATACTTTTATGGCATTTCTCAACTTGTTTTGATTGTAATGTCAGAGATTTTAAAAAGGAACAGAGATCTCGGACAGTAGATCTGCATATATGATGAAGGACCCAGACAAACGGTCCATCCGCCATGCATTCAGGCATGGTCTAAGGTGCTTTTTAACCTGTTCTATTTTTCTTCTAAGCAAGCACTAAAATCAGGAAGTTTGCCAAGATGCACAGAGTGTTTTATCTAGCCTGTGAGAACAGAGGAACTTGCTTAAATGAGTAGTCTGTCTAGGTCTGTATTGTCCAGACCAATGTTTCTCAACCTTGACAACTTTAAGATGTGTGGACTTCAACTCCCAGAATTCCCCAGCCAGACATGTTGAGAAACACTGGTCCAGACTGACAGGCAGAAGCTATTCAAAGTTTCAGCAGGAGTCCTTCTCAGCGCTGCCCCCCCCCCTTCCGGCCTGAGCTGTGGGCAGTTGAACTTTGGACCATCTGCATGCAGAATACATGCTTCTGTCATATAAACTTGATCCCTTCCATTCTGCTTGGTAGTTCATATACTGTAAAAGCTAAAACTGAAATACTGTTTTCAAAGTTAAAAAATAGGACAATCTAGAAACTATAGATGACAGGACTCTTCCAAACAATCCAGAAAAGAGAATTTCTACAAATGTATATTCCTGTTTTTACTCACTGGCATTTTAAAGGTTGTCAGAATATTGTTTTCCCTCTATATTAAAAAGTCATGGTTTCCTGCCCTTTGTTCCTATCAGCCCTATAAAGTAGACTAGACCAAGAAACCAATGCCATATAGGTCTAAAACTACTTTATTGAAAGAAATAATACTCCTCCCCTTACCATACTCGATAGCCCAGTATCAGTGGTAGAGTCCTTCAAGTTCCTGAGTTCTATACTTCCCCAAGACCTGAAATGGACGCTTAACATTACAGCCATGATTAAAAAGGCACAGCAAAGGATGTTCTTCCTGCGGCAACTTAGGAAGTTTAAATTATCCCAGGAGCTCTTGGTACAGTTCTACAGGGGAATCATTGAGTCTGTTATCTGTTCCTCTATAACTGTCTGGTTTGATTCTGCAACCAAACAGGACAGACTCAGACTCCAACCAATAGTTAAGTCTGCAGAAAGGATAATTGCGACCTGCCTGCCTTCTATAGAAGAACTACCGTATTTTTCCAACTATAAGATGATACTTTTTTTCTCAAATCCTTACCCTAAAAATTGAAGGGCGTCTTATTCAAGGAAGTCAGCCAAGGAGAGAACCGCGCGGTTGCAAAACTGCCCATACTTTGTTTCTGCAAAGAGGCTTCCTCCTATTGCTAGCCTCCAATCACGAGTGAAATAGCTTGTCTCCCAAACAGACTTCCTCCAATCACGAGCCTTATGTAACTGACGTCAGCTGATGCTGAACAAACCAATTAAAGGAAGGCTGTTTGCAGAAACAAGCTATCGGCAGTTTCACTCGTGGTTGAATGTAATCAGTTATGCAAAAGAGCATGGAAATAGAGCTGCAGAGAGACGGTTTGGGCCTCCTCCCACCGAGTGTATCAGGTAAATGTTAACTAATTACTAAATAAAAATGTGTTCTGCACTATCTTTAAAATATTGATTTCTTAATTTTGGGTTGGAAAAGTGGGGGTCGTCTTGTACATGGGGGCGTCTTATTGACGGAAAAATACGGTATATACTGTGAGGGTTAAAAGGAGGGCAGAGAGGATATCTGCAGACTCTTCCCATCCTGGATATAATCTGTTCCAACTTCTTCCTTCAGGACGGCGCTACAGAGCACCATATGTTAAAACATCTAGACATCGGAATAGTTTTTTCCCCTGTGCCATTGCTCTGTTAAATACTATATGACTTGATATGTACTGGACAGTGGCTTCTCTCTTTGAAAAAGTTATTTTGCTGGGCAGTGTCATTGTTACTGTTTATTATTTTTCTGTTGCTATCCAAATACACCGTTGATCTTGCTGTTCGTCACCGAAGCCAAATTCCTTGTATATATTTTATACTTGGTCATTAAAGTATTTTGTATTTGTATTGTATTATAGTGACAGAATCTTACAAGTCTGAATGTTCTTCCCCCTCTCTCACTTAATCTTCATGTGAATTAGGGAGGGGCCTCTCTGAGTCACTTTCTCAAAATAGTTTCTTGTCTGCTTGTTGATCGTTGCCTTGATAGTGACTCTTCTTCCTCTCCTTCAAGGTGACTGCCTATGTCCTCTACAGTTCCTTCCAACTATCTTCTCTGGAACATAGTAGGATTGGTGTTATGTCTTCAAAGTTGAGGAGTACTTCTTGACTCCAACATCCTTAAAACCGCACCAATGGCTCCCTTGCCAGGATTAATAGTAACAGGTTGAGCAGCATCTAGAGGGCTACACTTCGATCATCTCTGATTGGTTGATACCCCACCATTGGGATATTCCTGTTGTAGCCCTGAGCAGACTTAGATCTGTTTTGTTTCTGTAAGGTGACAGTTGCCCAGGAATAAGGAATGCAAGTTTATGCAGTACTAGCAGTATCCTCACCTCCCATCCTGACTAGGGCTGCTGAAAATGTAGAATGTCTGGAGGGTAGGCTTTGTTTTAGACCAAGAGAGGGCAGTATGTAGTCCACCAGGTGTTCATTTTCAATGTCTATCATGACTAGCCAGCATAGCCAATAATAAGAGATGATCATAATGAAGGATGATCCAAAAGGTTTGCAGTGACACACGTTAGAATCTCTTTTTTAGGCCATGCCCTGATGGACCAGTATGCTGTTCTTTGTGCTATTACACTTTACAAGGATTTTACAAAGACATTTCAATCCTGTCAACATGACTGAACCAGTAAGTGCAGAATAGTGAATCAAGTCTAGAACTCAAGGTTAAACTTTCTTAATGGAGCTTCCAGGATGAGTTTGGGTCAGTCATTTTCTCTCAACCCTAGTCCATTTCGTAGGATTATGAAATTATATGATCCATTTCTTTACTAGCAATAATCTTTTGACTGTGAAAAATGTGAAAAAGAAATACATGAAATATCCTGAATTTTCTAGAGGAAGGTTGAAATCATAATACATTTGTCATTAAAGTGTTCTTCAGGTGCTGCAAAAAAAAGAATGTATGAAGAGACTGTGGAGAACTTCACCAGAGTCCCATTTCTCTGTTTTCAGCCTTCCTATGTTCATTTGGAAAATCTGCAGTGAGAGCGTTATTGCTGTTAAATGAACGTGACTACAAACTTTGGTGTGATCCAAACCTTAGATCTGCAGATTCCAGATCACACAGAGATTGTAAAGCTCAGAGTAGGCTATATTCTCACTCCAAACCTTCACCATCAACACAGGGAGGACTGATTGTATATTAAGAGAGAATCAAAGTGCATCTTCTCCTCTCCTCTCCAAGCTTTATTGTTTGAAATTCCCAAAGAAGGCTAAATACACACAAGGTAACAGTTTCTACAGTAAGGAAATATGATCCAAGTACTAAAATGCTGAAGGATAAAAAAAAAAATGGAGCTACATGATAATTTAGTGGCATTGTACCAATAACTGCCTTTTTTGCTTGTTTTTAAATGTGACCAGAGGACAAATGAGTGTAACCTCATAAAAATTCTATATTTCTCTTTCATGAATAGATCAATCATTACTATTGGCCAGCACAGAAACAAAATCCATAACACATTTTTATTAGTCACCTTAATGTGGTTTGGAATCATTAAAAAAGGAGAGAAGAACAGATTTCAAAATGTTGGAGAGGCTCCAGTTTCCTTATACTGATGCTAATTAAGCTGCTGACTAATTTACTTGCTGCTTAACCACAAAAATAACGAGGCAGAGAAGGAGGGGGGTTAGAACAGGTTGTATCATTTGCTGTGATGATGCTTACACTCCTCAAGCTGCACATTTTTTCTATGTTTGTTATGCTTTCTCACTGCAGGAAAAATGTAATCCAGCCAAATTTAAGTTCCATTTATTTTAGATGTGGAAGAGATGTAAGCAGATGCTTCATTTTCTTTCTCACATCTTTATAACTTAAAACTAAGTGCTTAGCATTATTTAGAAAGAGGTGGTTTTTTTTTCATTAGGAGTCTAATGTTTTACTGAGCCAAAACTGGCACCTAGAGTGATAGAGAAAGACCATGAAGCCTGGTAGACATGGGGACATGACAGAGTAAGAATGAGTTTGTAGAGACCTGGGATTGCCTTATAGTCTTGTCTCAAGCACTAACCAGGTCTGACCTTGTCTAGCTTTTTGAGATCAGTCAAGTTTGCTTAGGTGCTCCTACCTAGCCTGGCAGTTGAATATAATACCACCCATTATTAAAGAATCTGCACCAAAACTTATATTCTGTTGTTCAGTATCATGATGCAACAAAAGCTGTGATCACACATTGAACTATGTAAGTTTTGCATGCAGAATTTTGATTTTTAGACAAGGAGTTCATTGGCTGAGTCAGAGTACATAACAATGCATATCATTGGAATTCAGTGCATCAGCATTTTCAGGGTTGCAGCTGTGCAAAGTTTTCATTGGATGCACTAAGCAAAGTGCATATATGTAAAAATCCACCTATTTATTTTTGCTAATTTTGAACACTTAATCTCATGGACACATACCATAAATACTCTCATCATAATCCTTTCTTCATTACTGTTCTGTGGATTTAGGTTGACATTTAGTTCTGCTTTGTACTTTAGATTAAAGAAATCCTCAAACAACGTTGCACAATGAGTCCTGTTATACAGCAGTATTGACTTACTGTGATCTATGTAAACCAGGGTGGTTTGACTTTCATACTTTTCAGAAGAACACCATTCTCTGTCATCTCCTCTTACTTTTATTTGTTTATGTATTGCTGGAATGCAGTGTTCAAAATGTACCAGCGGGGTGTCATTCAGCTAAATGTGCATGACAGGAAAATAGATTTAGTTGTTGGGATTTAACACTGACACATTCTCTATAATGAATTTCTCTGAATTGAAGATAGCCTTTAATTATGCTACTTGGCAATTTTTCATTGCTGTTTATCTGTCACTATTATCCTTCTAATCATGTCTCATTTGAACTGATCACGTTACTCATAAAATGGTATCAGAGCTATAGCTTAGGAAATCTGTCTTTGAAGATGTGATTTTGCTTCTTTGAAGACTTATTTCCTCTAATTTTTTCCCAATTTGTAAACACTCCCTTTTGTATAAGCTTTCTTTTTCCTATGTTAGAATAAAGTTAATTCTTTTGGTTTGTGTGTGTCTGTGTGTATGTTTGCACCTTCAAGTCAGTCTTGACTCCTGGTGATTACCTGGACTAGTCCCTGCAATTTTCTTGGCAAGATTTCAGAAGTGGTTTGTCATTGCCTCCTTCCCAGGGCTGAAAGGGTTTGACTGTGCCAAGGTGCTCCAGCTGGCTTTCATGCCTAAGGCAGGACTAAAACTCATGGTTTCCCAGTTTCTAGCCTGGTGCCTTAACTACTACACCAAACTGGCTCTCTTTTTTTATGTATATGAAGACCTCTTAAAAGGTGATCCTTGAAAAATCTGAAATTCTGTATAAAGTATGACTGGACATCCATCCATTAAGAATAGATTACCTAGAATAGCTGGTAATATATGACAGTATGCATTATATATGATGATATAGAATCTGTAGAGTTTGATCTTAGCACGTACATGTTGTACCTAGTTTCTTCTAGAAATAAACCAAGAATGATTTATTTAGAATTAACTCCTATTGATTACAATGAGTGGCCATAAAAATCTGGTATATATTAGGCTACTACTAGAAGTAATGTTAATAGTAGCAGTAGGTATCTGGACAGCAGAATGAAGGTGATACCCTATGAATGCCCTCATTTTCAATGAGAAGCAACAAGATCACTGACATTTCATCATAGGACTGTTGGGAGCTGTTTGCAATTTAGCAGTATACAATTTAGGTAAATAACCACAACACTATGCTGAAACAGCCTCTCCACTGCTACCTATAGAAGATCTTCCCTCCTACCTCTCTTTGTCTTCCGCTCTCCTTCCATCCTACAGCATGGAACATGGCTGATAAGAAGAGGAGTGGTGGTAATCGTGATACTGATAACAAAGCACATAATAATAGAAGGATAATGTTTTACTTCACTGACATGAATTGCAGAGTGGTAGTGTTATTAGCTAATCTTCCTCCACAAATTTAGAGAGGTTTGAAAAACTAGTATTCCTGACCTTCTTTATGCATCCACTCTTGAGTTCTGTACCCCCCACCCCGCCTTTTCTTATCATTATCTGTCAATCCAGCTGTATTGAAGGCAAAAGGAGAAGAGGAGAGCAGAGGATGAGATGGTTAGATAGCATCACTTGAAGCATTGAGCATGAAACTGAGCAAACTCAGGGAGGCAGTGAAGGACAGGAAGGTCTGGCGTGATATGGTTCATGGGGTTATGAAGAGTCGGACACGACTTAACGACTGAACAACAACAGCAATACTAAGTACCCTTCTGTAGAAGTGTTGCATTATGTGGACCCATTGGCTTCTCCCAGCAGTTAATCAATAATATTAAATGTTCTTAGTAAGTGCCAGAACAGCTTCATGTAAAGGAAGCAGTATTTCTTAGTTACTTGGACCTTTGAACTAAACAGGCTTCCAAAACTTTTCAGTTTGTTACCATGGCAGGGGCAGATGGCAAGCTATTTAAAACTTGCCCACAATCTGTGTATTTCTCTTTCTGTTTGGTAAATTAATGTTTCTTTTTCATTGCTACAGGGAAGTTTGTGTTGATAGATGGGTGGGATGTAGGTATGTGTGTGTTGCACTGTGTTTATTTTACAGCCAGACAATGCGAAGATGTGTATGCCTGCACTACTGTGCTTCACACACACATTTTATGCTGCTCAGAAGTAAATATGACAATTAGTGGTACAATGTCAGTTTGGATGGATGTTTGGTTACATTTGATGTGTATGTGCACAACGAACATGCTGTTATGTCCTGCTGATGTAGATACATTTCAAAATTCTATATGGGTATTGACTGATTTTTGAGCTTTAACTTCAGTGTGAACTCTGTACATGTTCTTAGTAATAAACTCCTTTTTTATTTTTTCAGCTGGCAGCCACTCTATGCAAACCATCCCACAAGCCATCCAATTTGCACCTGGCAACCAACTTATTAAAAAAAATAATGCCTAGTCTTTTACTTGTCTTCTGAAGTTGGGTGTCAGTGCCTATAAGGGAAAAAAAATGAGCAAGTTTTTTTTTTTTAAAATCAAAATGCTAAACAAAGTAAAACAAAGCCCTTTGCATCTGTGTCAGCTTGCCTGTCTGACTTCTTTATTTTAGGGTGGATGGTTTGGAAGATATGCTAATTGAATGTTATAAAGAGGACTTGTTCTTTTTAATCTCATAATATGCTGGTTAAGTAACACAGACAGTATATTTAAAGGATTTGGTAAGTTCTCCCTGTTAAGGAAAAAAAAAAGGAGTGGGGGTGGGGGTTCTTCTAGCAGATTCTGGGAAAAGGGAAAAAAAACAAAACAGCTTTTTTTAATAGGTGAGAGTAGATTCTGTTGTTTTCAAGGGGATTTATTTTATTTTATTTTTTAAAAAAAAATGTCTGAGTAGTCAACATGGACTCGTCATACTTGTGGTCTTGGGATGAAAAACAAGGAAACATGTTAATGTAAATTCCCATATTTGCCTATGGTTGCAACTCTCAAACCATTTCAAGTTGTATTCTTACAGAACATAGAATTTGAGTTTTGACTGCTGTTCTATCAGAGCAAAGTGAAGATGTAATGTTTCCATGAAACGTTTTAAGGGATCTGTTTTGAGCATAATCCTATTATGAACAAAGGAATCCTACATAATACATGCACCATTTTGAAGACTAGTGATGATACATAAAACCAACTAGTTTATCAATCTATTAAATTAGGTTCATGAAATAATTCAGGGGCTAAATGAATTACCATAGTTGTTTTCATCTCGTATCTTCCTCCTGCCCTCTATAATCCAACTGAAAAAATTAGATCTATCACTCCCCAAATTTTCACTCAGCACAGCCAACAAGAAAACTGGCTGGGATTTCTGGGGGTTTGAAGCTAACAGATCTGGAAAGCACTAGGCTTTAAAGGAGTGAGGCAAAGAATTGACAGGTCTCTATTTTCTGAATACTTTTGAAATACAGCGCATATCAGCAGCACATAGAACTATCTGCTTGTTAGTACTTTGATGAAATGCTTAGACAGAAAGTTTTCCTCCACAAGTCCAATTCAGTAGGAAATAGAGTAGGCTGTATTTCCATCATAATGAACTGTGTTTTGTTTTGGGTTTTTTTTTTCTTTTTGCATATCTGCAAATACATTGCCAATAATTTTTTGTAACTCTGTTTATTCCCCTCTTTGCACAATCTGGAGAAAGGTCCCACGTTCAACATGAGAGAGCTTTGTGCTTTCAAACATAAGCATGTGGGCCAGGAGTAAGCAACACAGGTCATCCAAACATTTTATGCTTTGGTTTCCATAAAGCCCCAAGATGCACATGTCTGTGAGTCTTCTATTCCAAAATATTTACCTACCTCAGATGTAGAGTGTGAATGAGGTGGAGCAGTGGAGGAGAGAAACCAAATATCGAGGACTACATTGTTATCCTCTCAGTCACCATTTGAAATCGCAGAAGTACAAATCTATCTTTTTAATTTTCTTCCATATTTCATTCCAGTCCACAGTGCAATAGATTTTGTATTCAATGGACCAAATTTCCATGGAGATTTACCTCATTCATTTAATGACATCTTTACACACATAAGTAATTTGCCTCATTTGTTAGATGGTGTCTTAATGGAAATGACATACATTGGGTTAACTTACTCTACAATTTCCTGAATGTTTGTCAGTAAGAAACGCCCCCTTGCATTCAAACAAGTTTTCACTGTAATTAAAAGCTTTTCATGTCAGTTATGAAGAAATATAAGAATACTGGCATTTTTTTTAAATGGAAAACTGAACCAAATAAAAATTTCAGTCGTCTATAGTAGCTAAATGCAAATGTTACTTCTCTTCTTAGCTCAGTGTTGTCCAAACTTGGCCACTTTAAGATGAGTGGAGTTGAACTCCCAGAATTCCCCAAGCAGGCTGGGGAATTCTGGGAGTTGAAGTCCACTCATCTTAAAGTGGCCAAGTTTGGACAACACTGTCTTAGCTGGAAAAGGCCATGCTGTTTCTACCTACTTTGTAACTGCTAAAAGGTCAAGAATCTGTCAGAAAAAATGAAATGGCAACCCTATAATTCAGTAAAATCATGGCTGACTATGGAAACTTAAAGTGGTGTGTGAATCTAACTACTGTGGTTTGTAAGTCATGAGCTATGACTTAGTATATTATACTACCTGTTTTTCTATAAACCCTGGTTAACTAAACTGTGACTAGGTATAATCTAGTCACAGAGATGCAGAGATTTTTAAGAGCTAGAAGCTGAAGTCTGTTACTATATAGACAAGTCTAAAGCGCTGTTTTCCTCCCCATGTGTATGTTTTAAATAACCAAGCTCTTAAACCCACCTTATAAATACATTTACACATTTTGATACTTTTTAATTTTTTTAAAAACGGAAGTACCCTCAACCTTTCAGCCATAGTTCTTGTGGAGGAAATGTGACTTGGAGTTCTAATAGCTCCAATTAAAGCATGTAAGGAATCTGAATAAAATCTTATTAAATTTCATGTGAATCTTTTGCATTCCCATACAAAGCCCTTAAGGGATAATTCTTTTAAATACAAATCTCCTTCAGAGAAATTAAAAAACAGAAACAAAAACAAAAACTGTGATCGGGTTATGTACTAAACGGAAGATAGTCCAATGCTACCCTAGGCACCATTTTGCAAGACAGATGGTTATTAATGATGTGCTTAATGCTTTTATGTCTGCAGTTATTACATAATGCAATTCTTTTACCCCATGGTGGGTTAATATAGTTTTTGTTATTAAAGGGACACATCAGCAGATCATATGCCTAACTCAGAGCAGATAATGGTGCTTTAATCAAATCAACTTCTTGCTGGAGTAGAACAAAAGGACTGAGCCATCCATCCTGCACAGGAACCATTGTTCAAAAATTCAGCAGAAAGACTGAAATTCAGTCTCATGTGCTTAGAAAGAGGATTTTTCTTTCTTCCACCAGGTCGTGGCTATGAACATATGCCATCTTAGCTTGATAAACATGAAAATATGCTGTGACTCTGATCTGACTCTTTGTCAATCAGGTTAAGTAGCATCTGCTCTGAGGTATTTAGAAAGACAGATTTCATATCATCTGCTTTTTAGTTCTATTAACTGGAAATACCCGGTTTTATCTTGGATCTTGCTGGAGGCATGGCATATATTGTAACACTGAAACATGGCCACTCCCAATCACTGGCAAAAAGTAATGGGATTGAAAATGGCAGTTAACCTTACTGGTTTATTTGTAATGTCAAAATAATTGTTTGGCCTGGATCTCTAACATGATGCCCAGGAGTGACAGAGTGCCTGCTGGCATGTTCCTTAGTGCCTACCAGCTTACTAGCCTTACATGCTGCTAAGAAAAGCACCAGACGTAAGCATTTCCCACAATACTTCTGAACCCAGAGACATTCTTAGAAAATACAATAGTAAGTGGCTGAACATAATGCTTTGCTTTCTGGAGTATGGGTCTTCTGTTACTGCTGTACTCATCATAATTTTATTTATTCATTTGTCAAATTTATATAGCCACCCATCTCACAAAACAAGTGGCATACAACAAAACTAAAACAGTATAGTAATAGTAAATTATACTGTTTTATATAGTAAATACCCGAAACAATAACATAGTTATTATTGTGGTTTGTTGCACAGTCAGCCAGATGTTTAGACTGGATCTGGCATTTTGATCCTCCTGTCGAGTGCTTCCCAAGGACCTGGCATAGGCAGATGTTGTTTGATGGTGTTAAGGGTATCATTGCAGGATATGAGCCGTTCTGAATAAAGCTGCCTTTTGCAATTGACTGATGGTGATTTTGTCAATGCCAATGGTTTTCAAGTAGTGCTCCAGATGTTTTGGGATTCCTAAAGTGCCTGTAACTATTGGTACTATCTTTGCTTTCTTTTGCCATAGTTGTTCTACTTCTATTTGTAGGTCTTTATATTTTGTGATTTTCTCCAGTTCTTTCTCTTCTCTTCTGCTATCTCCAGGTATTGCAATGTCCACTATCCAGACTTTTTTTGTCTTTCTTATCAACAGTTGTTAAGTCTGGGGTGTTGTGTGGCAGGTGCTTGTCTGTTTGAATTCTAAAGTCCCAGAGCACTTACTTTTTCATTTGCTATTACTTTATCTGTTTTGTGGTCCCACCAGTTCTTGCTTGCAGGCAAATGGTATTTCTTGCAGATATTCCAATGCACCATTGTTGCTACTTTGTCATGCTGTTGTTTGTAGTCAGTCTGTGTGATCTTCTTGCAGCAGCTAACTAGGTGGTCCACTGTTTCTTCAGCTTCTTTGCAGAGGGGGCAACTGCTCTCTGTTGCTGTCTTTTCAATGCTGGCTTTATATCCATTTGTTCTTAAGGCTTGGTCTTGTGCAGCCAGAATTAGTCCCTCTGTCTCTTTCTTCAACTTTTCTGCTCTTGGCCATTGCCAGGTCTTTCTTGTTGTTATCTGCTTTGCCTGCTAGTGTTGTGTGTGTGTGTACTGGCCATGTAATACTTTGCCTTGCCATGCCTCTTTTCTCATTTGGTCTTTCTTAAGGGCCAGTATTCAGTAAGCCTTTATGGTGTACTAGCTTCAGTGCATCTTCACTGTCCTTCAGATATTCTTCCAATGCCCTTTTTTCTTCTTCAACTGTCTGGTGTACTTGTAACATTTAAAGCCCACCTATGCTCCTTGGTAAGTAGAGTCTGTCAACATTGCTGAGTGGGTGAAGGGCATGATTCATTGTCATTATTTTTTCTGGTCTTCCTATCCAGGGCTTTTAGTTCAGCTTGAGTCCAATCCACTATTCCATCTGTATATCTAATGACTGGAATTGCTCAGGTGTTAATCATCTTGATGGTATTTCCACCACTGAGTTTAGACTTTAAGATCTTCTTCAGTCTTCTGATGTATTCACTACTAGCCTTCTTCTTGACTTCAGTGTGCTTGATGTTGTCACCCTGAAGGATGCCCAGGTATTTGTAGTGATCTTCCTCATCCAGACTCTTGATGTTATTTCCATTGGGCATCTTGATTCCTTCAGTTTTCACTATTTATCCCCTGTTGATGGTCAATGTGGCACATTTGTCCAGTCCAAACTCCATTGCAATATCTTGGCTGTATATTTGGATGATGATGATGATGATTAAAAAAGAAGTGGCGGGTGAAGGGATGATAATAATAATGGAGCCACCTCACATAATACTAGTGACATCTTCTCAAAACTCCAGATACGCTCATGGGAAAAATGGTTTGGAGACTTCTGCGTTGGGGCATCATGATTTAATATCCTGTAAGAATAAGGTGTTTTACACAATAGTGGATATTTGTCAGGTTCAGCCCAAGAATCACACATCCATTCTGGAGAGAGTCCAGAAATCAGCTCAACTTCTTTATTAGCTTGCACCTAATAGACAGAATCTCGCCAGACTAACTCTAGTTCCCCAATGAGAGCAACTATAACCACCAAGACCTTAGGGAGGGGCCAGTCTCTTCCTCCTTACTTTCACACAGTCCAGCTGGGGGCTGAGGAGATGCTTGGAATGTCACTCCCCCTCCCTGTAACCTTGAAGTTCCCTTCCAGAATCCTCCCCACTCATAACTTCCATCACAATATTGTAATATTGGATGGAATGGTACTCCTAGTAAATCAGAGAAAGGTACAGAATACAATGTGTTTAGCAGCATATGACTTCTGCGTAAATATTTGAAAATGCCAAGCTTGTTGTATGGTCACCAGGGCCAAGCAGCCAAGTCAAAGTGTGGTCCAGTCAGCATGGCTGTTGGTTGGCCAGAGAACTGAAAGACAATAAGGGGTTCACATAAGCCTCCCTGAAAATCTGTATGAGATTGTTCAGGAATGTTGTAGTTTAGCCATATATTCTACTGATGATGGGAACTGCAGAGATGAGACCTGTCATCCATGTACTCCACTATGAGAAAAAGCTATGAGAATCCCCATGTACACACAGATGCCTAGGTTAGTGCAGAGTTTTGGATTTGATTCTAAATAGATAATTCATAACACATGGACACATAGCTCCTGCACATAACTTCTCAAAGCATCTGTGTCTTTTACCAAGGTTGCATGCTGTCCTATACATGTCTCTTCTTGATGAATTCTGGTCTAACAAGAATCCTCTTTTCATAGATGGAGGATGATTGTAATTTTATTGATGGGGGATAATCTTCCTAATTTATAAGGCCTAATTTGGGAAGGGGGGGGGGAGGACGGCTCCAGCAAAAATATTGTGCAAATATCCTTTCACCCTTAACACATAATTTTTAGGCCACTCTTCCAGCATTTGGTTGCCATCCTATTATGTTATGTTGCACGTATTTATTTGTTATTCAAATTTATATAGCCACCCATCTCATAAATATGACTCTGGGCAGCTTACAAACAATCAAACAAATATAAAAATAGCAAAAAACCCCCCAAAAACACGACAATTTAAAACTATGAAAAGAACAGTATAAAAATATATAAACACCATCATAAAATACATAAAAGTCATAACTGAGGTAGTTCCATTTGTCAAAACTATCAATACGGCCACTGCACTGGCTCCCCTGCACTCCTGGGTCCCCATGCGCTGTTGGCAAAACCAAAAATGCTTTCTTTCTGGGTTCTGCCAGTTGACACTCCTTGGCTGACAGGACCCACAACATCCCCTTCCTGGTGGACTTGACGGGATGGGTAGATGGTATTGAAAGTCGCTGAGAGGTCAAAAAGAAGAGCAAGGATGGATGCACTACCCCCATCCACTCCTGACAGAGGTAATCCAAAAGTGTGGCCCCATATCCAGGCCTGAATCCAGACTGAGAGGGGTCCAGATAATCCACTTCATCCAGGATCCTCTAAAGCTGCTGTGCAACCACCTTCCACACTTCATGAAACTTGTCCAGAACAGTTGGGTCTAGTGATGGCTTTCCCATTCCTCGGGAAACCACTACCTCTTTGTTAAACATATCCTAATTAATTTCTATAAAAGTAGTCAGAAATGGTTGCCTGCATTGTAGTGACTTGAACTGAAGAAAGAAAAAGCTTATTTCCAGTGTTCAGACACTAATATGTTCTAGTGTGTTCCTGAATTAATGAAATACCAATTCTAAACTGCATCTATGGTCTTATGGTCAGCAGTGATCTGAATTAAGCACATTCCTCCCCACTTTTCCTGTTTGAAAACATTTGAAGCTTTCAGATGACACATGAAGTATGAAATGATACCAGAGGAAAAGGTATGGAGAGCCAATGTACTGTTCTTTCAAACCACAGTGCCTCCTAGTCTGAATTGACCTTGAAATGCCAATAAAGAGATTAAAATTATTGAGAGGAACACTTCTTTGAAATGACACTTTCATTCAAGAGATGAAATTGTTATTTTGTTTTAACTTTCCAGGTCTAAGTTTGAAAGAAATTAAGTTTTGGAACAAGTAATTTTTTTCCTATGTGTCAATACTATGCTTGGGGCAAAAATAATCATCCCAACATAATTAGAGTAGCTCTTCATGTTTGTCCCTGTGTTTGGGTTTTAATAACATTATCCAAGAATGATGTATCTGCAGAAAACTGCCTTGCAGCCATGTACTTAATGCATTACTTTTTAAACACAAGGTAATGTCGTATAATTATGTCCCTGCTCTATGTTAAAATAGATGTTTTTGGGCAGGGGAAAATCAAGTTGTAAAACCTTTTCTAAGAGTACTGCTAGACACAGGAAGTTTATCAGACACCTTAGTCTTCTTTAGGACTCTATGTGATCCTCACTACTAATTGAAATGGAGAAGCAACAGTCACAGGACTTGCAAAATATTGGTACTACTCTTCTAATTACTAAAGTGCCAACATGCTATTCCCTTTCCAAGGTGTACAATCCATTGTTCTCTCCACTTTCTGCTTCTCCCCTCCTTTTTAGAGTTACCAGAGTTAAACTGATCTTCCCAATGTGGTGACTGCTTGATTTTGCCAGCAAATTTCAAAAATAATAGGAGGAGGAGAAGTCTAGTTAGACCATGAAACACACAGGTGGAGGCTGAAGAGCAAAAAAACAACCCAACAGACAAAAGGGAAGAAAACAGCAACATAAACCAAAACATTGTCCAAGAAATGTTATCACTATCTTCTGCTCTCATTGGTTCCCTAGTATCAGAAACTGTAGATAGGAGACAGCCTTATTCCATGTTAAACATTGGTTTATCTTGCTTTATATGCAACCAGTAACCACAAAAATTTCAGACATGGTTCTTTCCCAGACATATTTAGAGATACAGAGGACAGTTCGAGGATCAGAATCTCAGGCTCTGACGAAGACTCTGCCCCAAGTGAACTCAAGTGAAATTCTCCAAGTCCCTAAGAATAAACCCTTTTCATGAAGGGGTGGGGAGACTCCTGAAGAATTGCAAAACATATTTTAGCACAGCCTAGCCTGCGGTTCTTTGTTGAAACTCTTTAGGGTCCTGGTAGTATCTTGTTAATTAGTATCTTTTTTTTTTTAATCATTATTTTCCTTGTAGTCTTCAGCCACTGATGGATGGTGATGGTGGAGGCTAAAGTCAGTTTCTGGTTAGTACTTGTCTTTTAACCTTGTTCCTCTTTCTGAATCTTTCCTCTATGACAGAAAAAAGCTGAGGGCTATTTATGACCAGGATAGAAACCATGACCTATGGGGGAAATAATTGGGGAGGGGGGTCAGGATGCACAAATATATCATTACAGTTATTTCTATTCAGTGTTAGTTTTATGGGCTGTGTTGTAGTAGAGTGGAAAATTCCAGGTTCCACGTGATTCAATGACAATGAAGTTACTGTCCATACAAGATTATGCATCACTTTCCCACCTTGTCCCAACTTTTCTATAAGTGTCTACTGCAGCTTCTCACTCACCTTCTCCCACTGTCCTTGGCTATTTGTCACCTTCCTAATGTTAAGGCACATTATTTATCTGCATTGTAAATTAAGTATATCATAGATACCAATAATAAATAATAATATATACAAACACTGAACTTTCTTGAAAGCTATGTCAAATTACATATTTGAACTAAAAACAGCTTTCCATAGAGGTTGAACATTTTCATAAAAAAGACATCGAGACATCTTCCTACAATACAAAAAGTCAACGAGTCTAGTTAGTAGGTACATAAATGATGCCCATGTTAGCCCCATCCCATTCAACTACTCAGGTACAATCCATGGCATAGGCACATTGCTGAATCCAGCGTGTGGCTGTTTCAAGTTATTATTAGCTGGAATTTGAAACCAATAATTAAACTTGGTTCAAATTCCAGATAAATGTGAAAGGGAAGCCACTGGCTATAGGTAAGGAGCTGTGTGGAATGTTGGTTAGATGGGGGAACATGCATTTACGTGGTTTGGTTTATCATGTGAGATGAGCATGGTCTTAATTTTCATTTTTTTGCCACGTGGTTTTAGAATCATTGTTTCATTCCCTCTCCTAATGCTTTCTAGATCAGACACTGAGACTCTGACATGGTTTAGCCAATCAGATATAGCTGATGTCAGTTAATACCCACTGAGAGTTTAGTCAGTGCTTCTTGTACCACCTACTATTGTGTAGTCTTACCTAGCAAAATCATTGTTTTGCCTTCATCAGTTTAACCCTTTCAGTCCTGTTTAATACGAACTGTGGAAGATCACTATAAAAGTGAGTTTTCTACTCTGCAAAAATCATTGCAAAGATGTTCCTTCTTCGTTTGGGCAAGTTACTATTGATCATTTAAAACTCTTCTGTGAGGAAATAAATACTTACTAACTAAAAAATGGTAGTGAGCATGCAAGGAACATGTGCATAGTTATTTTTTTTTAATGGTTATTGATGATACCGTATTATGCAGTTTCTCATGCTCCCTTCTTTGAATTTAATTCTTTTTGAACAGAGTTGTTTCAATGTATATCTATGGCAAATAAATATAAATGGCAACTGTGTGTGTGTTAAATTTTAGCTGAGACGTATGCTTTGTGAAGGTGTGTTTGAACACTAGAAAAAAAATTAAAACCACCCTAGACAGTTTCACCTGTCTATTAAATGAATTTGTTCCTCCTTCTCTCTTGAGTGGGTTCCAAACAATATGATAGTTCAATGTTTCTCAAACCAATTTCAGAGGCTGCTGACAGCTTTGTTTGTAGAACTTCATCCTTTGCAGTTCTTACGATTGTTGTATCTGGCATAACAACTGGCCTTTACAGGAGAGTCAGAGCTACTCAAATACTGTAGTTTACAGATAGGTGTTTGTTGCTAGTCTGTCCCCACCATTTTAAGGTTTAGGGAAATCTGGTTCTAGATTTCAATAGAAGAGAACATCGGTAGTTGGAGAACTTTAAAAACTTTACAAAGGCATTAAAAAGAACCACATCTACTGTTTGAAGAGGTAATGAAAAACATTAACATAAGATGTGGGGGTACAGTGATTATCATGGTGATTGCTATGCAGAAGGAGGTGTTTGGCCTTTTCTATCCCACCAGACTATCTACCATAGTTATGGTTTGAACACCTGCCTCATGTTTTCTTCCCTCCACCTTATTGCTTAGTTAGCTAACTTATTTGATGAAAACCACTTTTTGCATTCACTGCCCCATGCCCTCTTTAAAAAATAAAAAATAAAATAAACACCCCAGTTTCTCTCTACCTGCCTCCTCCTTTCTGCTAACAACAACAAATGATATTTTTTAATATGTCTTAGATATTCTCTGAAGGGACTTGCATACCAGTGACAGACGAGTGATGGCTTTTCTCATAATTAGCAAGTACAGTTGATCCTGGCTAAAAATTATGTGTCTCACCACAGCAGGAAACTCTATAGAAAATTTTATTCCATAACCTCAGCCTATAGCCTACATAGCCCCAGAGCTATTTTATTCTTTGAAAGTGGAACTCCTTGCAATATGAGAATTGGAAGCCTTTCAGCTTCTAGTTATTTGTAGGAGTTGCAGATTAATAATAGGATTATTAATTAATTCAGTTCATGTGATATTCTTATTGAGATAAGGACCGAATACATTACTCTATAAAGTTTAACTGGGTCATACAGCTCTTAGAGTAGAAGTCTATCCTATCAGAGCGTAGATTAGGCTAACAATATAGGAATTCCTTGCATGTAGGTATTTTAATGGAGAAGTAAGCAGTCCATGTGTGTGTCTAAATTGGATCCAGACTTTAGTGTAGGGTAAAAGGCTTTGCCCCATTCCAAAATTAATTGGGCAGTCTCAGCCAGCATGGGGTGAAAGTGAATAGGAACTTTAATTCCAAGAAGATTGGAGGGATGTGAGAGTGTTGAGGGGTGACAGTAGCCGTCTAAAGACTTCCAATCCCTTTATTGGGATCCCAGTTCGCACAGCTATATAGATATACATGTGTGTGTGCCTATACAATTTCATTCAATCAGTCTCGAGGGATATTCCTGTACTCAAAGGAAACCATAGAATAGATCAGGCCTTGATTACATTTTCCGTGAACAGCTTACTTAAAGACTATGGATTTCAATGGTTCTGTTTCATGTATGATTCAATCTCAAGCGAATCCACCTTGCTCAACCTGTTCTTTGTTCCTCATAGATCCCAAAACCTTCGCTCGGTAATAAAATACAGGTATTATATGTAAAAGGTTCCAGATTGTCCCTGGTATGTTCTGTATATACCAGGAAACTTTTCTGTAAGCTGGGAAAAATTCCAGTCCAAAAGCTTGAAGCACCGTGGCTAGTCAATACTGAGTTAGATGAACCTGTGAAATGACCTGCTTTACTATAGTACTGCTTTTAACAATGAGTTCCATTTTTCAGGAAGTGTATTGAAAGAAATGAAAAAATCGAACAAAGATTTTTCACCTCAGACACTTGTGAAACATATGAATGGAGTAACCAGTTATCTTTTTCACAATCAGGTGTGTGAGATATTGATGACAGTACAGGTGGAGCATATGTTTTGCAAGATACACAAATGCCAACATTCATGTTTTAGACTAAAACTCTTCTTGTTGTTATTTCATAAACTGTTCTTGTCTCCTTTTGTCTACCTGCTGGATTAAAATAACACACCCACACACACACACCCCTATCTGTGTGGTATGTGTGTATGTATGTATATTTGGAGTGGAACAAGCATAGTAAAATAATGCTATTATAGTGAGCAATTAGTTTAATTAGCTCTGATTATGGGTTGGAGTTCTTAGGCAAGTGGGAGGAAAAGGTAGTAACTTAGAGAGCTAAATTCATTTGCAAATTTAACTCTCTCTGCAGAGCTACCACCTGCATAAGGTTAGGTACATCCCAGCTTGGTAATAAAACAAGAGATCAGGAAAAAGAACATTAACATGACTGCCCTCAAGACATATAAATGAGTTTTTCAGCACCATGCAGTCGGTGTTTGTTTCTGGTTTTTTTTTTTTTTTTAAAGAAGTTTGCCAAATTCACATTGCACTGCTGATCTTACTATCACACACAGTGTACTTATGTGCACAGGATAACATCTGTGTATAAGTGAATAGGATATGGTTTGAAAGTCCCCTGGTCAGAAATAGCGTGCACACACAAACACACACACTAAGGTTTACAACAGGATGGCAGAAGAAAATAAAATATTTTCAGCTGAGCTCAACTTCTGGTAACTTTGTGGACGTCTCCTTACCTTTTTGTTGGCAACTGCATGAAAATGTTTTGCCGTTGTTTCTTTAGGGATGCCAACTTCCGTTTGTGGAAGAGCCTTCTGTTTTTCCATCATATCTTTAGGGCATTTTAGAATTTCTTTCAATGGGCTGACTTCTCTTATTGTCCCCTTCATTGAAAAAGTCTAAAGAAATATCATATTGTAGAACTTCTGTGTATCCTAAGTGTAGCACCGCACTGCACATATCTCATTATTGGGTAGATATGGGCTACAAAATGTTGGCTTATCAGGTAGCCTCTAATTTAGAGATCCTAGCTTATGTAGAATAGAATCAGTATGCTTGGGATAAAACTGGGCTTTAGTTGTGCTTGCGACACAAACACAACCATGTTTCTTTATTATTACTAGGGAATGCTGCGTGGGCCATGGGTACAACTAAGGCTGGTAATCTAGTCTATTCTATCTTTCCAAAAAGCATTAAGATATAGTTTCAATTGAGCAAAGCCACTATGGACAGTGATGTTTAATATTCATGGAGCCATTTGGTGATGACCATGGCATATGGAAAATTGTGTTTTGTAATATAAAGAACACAAATTAATGAATAAAGAGAAAGAAAGAAAGAAAGAAAGAAAGAAAGAAAGAAAGAAAGAAAGAAAGAAAGAAAGAAAGAAAAAGAAAAAGAAAATTTATGTTGTGTAGAAAGGGAAAGGATCAAAATACATCTGAATGAATGTGGTTTTATATTGTGGAGTGGAATATTTTTATAGAGTTAAAGGATAAGTTCTATATATACCTTGATATGTAATATTTGGAAAAGGTACATTTTATCAAAATTTATTAACTTGTTCCTCAGTTGCTTTTGAATAATTATTATATTATGAATGAGAAACTATGTTAATGGGTATGTGTGTGTGTGTATGTATGTAATATACAGGAAAACATACAGTATGCATGCATAATTTACCAAGCTGGTGCAAGGTGGGTTAGGAGATATTTTCCAATTTCTTCTGCAATATGGTGATTTGGCTGAGTCTCCCCAAACTCATTCTACACCTGTTTTTAAAAGGTGGATCCCATTAGTAATGATGTATTTAAATATGATCTTGAACAAATGGGATAATTGTTGCATATAATTGATAATATTACTGGCCATGATCAGATATAGCAATAGAACATACATTAAATTCACATGCCTGGTCAGCTAAGGATCAATATATTAGAAATTATTTAACTGAAAACGTATTTGATTTGGAATTGAAAAAAAGTATGTCCTTGTTATGAAGGGTTTAGAGGTTGCTATGTATCCACCAAGTTGAGCTTCATTTTATAAGCTTGTTATAATTTCTATGTAGAATTAAATTTAGGTGTAACAGTACGGTAGTCTAATGAAGGGTCTAAAACATGTTGTCGAACCATAATCATCTAACCCACAGCCAAAGTAAACAGTTGTTCAAAACACCTGTGTAATGTATCTCAATAGTTCATAGTAGGGTTATAATAATTAATAAAATATGATTATTAAAATGCTATTTTAAAAAAAATTGGATACCTTGTTTCATGTTCCATGATAAAATTTGCATAGTTGTTAATCAAAATTGCTAAACCTTAAGAGATTTTTAATTTCCACTAATATATACTTAACTAACCCATCTCTTAGATAGAACTTTCTCTTGTGGATGAAATGGAGTTTCTTGTAAAAAAAGCAACTTGATATTTTAAACTGCCCAGTTTAGTAAGTATCTGTCTCAGAAGAACATCAAGGTCTCCCTTTTTACATTCCACAAATCTAATAAAGACATCTTACTGAGCTGAAAAAAGAAAGAAAGAAAGAAAGAAAGAAAGAAAGAAAGAAAGAAAGAAAGAGAGAGAGAGAGAGAGAGAGAGAGAGAGAGAGAAAGAAAGAAAGAAAGAAAGAAAGAAAGAAAGAAAGAAAGAAAGAAAGAAAGAAAGAAAGAAAGAAAGATGTACATGCAAAGCCCAATATTTTTGTAGGTCAAAGAGAAAAAGAAAAAAAGTGGTTAAGATAAATTTTTAAAGTTAGAGGAAACAATGAGAAACAATAGTTAATAAAAGGAAAAAAGAGACCCAATTTAAAAAAATTACAAAAAGAAAAATAAAAGAACCAAAAAAAAAATTTAAAAAACCCAAAATAAAAAATAAACTAAAAACTAGAAAAAAGTTTTACCACTCCTGTGGCTTTTGGATAGGAGATACTGAAAACATAGCACAGGAACTGTTCCCAATGCAAAATAGTCTATCTCCCTCAGAAAAAGTGGAAAAGAAACACTGCTGTTCCTTTACTTCAGATGATCCCCCAACAATCAACTTCTCTGGAGCATCTGGATTTAAAAACAAAACAAAACTTTTTTTTTCACCAGTATCCAGAGATAAACAAACATTTTCTGGGGGGTGGGGGAGTTTAATCCCTTTTTGCTTTGTTGCCCAATGAGCTTTTGAACCATCTGAGGAGGAAGGTCCAGAAAAGTCATTATTCTCTTTGCTTTCCATTCTATTGCTTTCAATTGCCACAATAAATACAGAATATGGTCCCATACTATAGATCTCAAAAGACTCATACCACTTTTTAAAACTGATAAAAGTCCAGAAGACACTGATTCATATCACTTGAATAAAGACAGTCATTCTGAGGTGGTAAGCAACTGAATTTTACATGCATCCTCTCTTCTTCTCTCTTGGATCTGAGTTTATTTCAGTTGTCAGCTGATTTTCAGCCAGTTCAACAAGCTATTCTCCCTCAGGATAGAAGAGAGGGGGAGATTCTTGTTTTCTTAGTCTTCTTGATTTGGACCCATAATAAATCACAGCAAGCCAATTGAAAATACTGGATAACTTTTCTGTTTACCAACTAAACAGTAAAACCTCTGAAGATGAGAAAATAGCTACTTAACTGGGAGGGATTGAAAATTATTAGTCCAGTTTACCACCATACCAGCCAGAAGTCTGAATGGAATTGAGAATAACAGTGATGAAATTATTTGAGAGGAAAACGAAGTGAAGGAATGCTGGATGGAGTATTTTAGAGTTTTGAATAGGAACGATGGTAATAAGTGGTAAAATGAAATATATTTTAACTCTTATTGGCAAAGAAAAAAATGAAGAAACTAGAGTCTTATTTTGCTGTGAAAACATTGAGAAATAACAAAGCTGCAGGTACAGGTGTAAACATAGAGAAATGTTAAAATATGTTATGGATTTGGTGCAGGACATGATTTGGTAAAAATTTCTTAAATCAGAATGTTAAGCAAAACACAAATATGCACAATCTCATTATATGGCTCAAAAAATTAACAGAATAAACTAACGCTTTACCTAAAATGAAATTACTTTTAAGTGAGAAGTTTAACATAACTAATTGCTGGAAATAACTCAAAATCTATAGTTGGTATAAAACACAGTGGCTACAGTAGTGTTCCATCTGTGAATTATTTTCAGACTTGTTTAAGTGTGAGAACTGTATTTAACCCTGATGATTGGAGGAATGCTATTTTTTGTTCCCTTCTGCAGAGGGAAAAGCTGCAGGGGGGGTGGTTTATTCAGTATGTCTGCAAAGGTGTTTGGCAGTATTCTGACTGAAAGGGTACAGGAAGTGAAAACAAAGAACAGAATAGAACAGAACAGAACAGAATAGAATAACATGGCCTTAGACCAACAAAGACAACAAACAAAAATTGGAAAGTTTAGTTCAGCTTTATGCAGAGGAGAGGGTATGCAACATACATTTTTGCTCTTCAGCAAGTCATTGAAATGTGAGAAAGAACATTTATTGTACATTTGTTAATTTAGAATGTATGATAAAATGAATAGCTTAGAATTCTGAAATGTTTTCCGCAAATATGTAGCTGAAGATCAGTTGATGAATACGATAAAACCAGTATATAATGGAAGTAAAGTGCCTATGACAGTAAAGAGAAGGCATAGTGAATTGTTCAGCTTTGAACAAAGAATAAGACAAGGATGTCAGATGAGTTATTTAATGTATTTATAGGTGAATGTGTGAAGAGTGTCTGTGATGATGTTTGAGGTGTGCTGTTGGGGACAATAATGGATGTGTACTTTTATATGCAGATGATGCCATGTTGTTGGCCAAGAACCTGAATAACCTGAAATGTTAGACAGATGTACAAAGCAGCAAGCAATATGGATTTGAAAATTAATGTACCAAATACCAAAGTACTTGTGTTTGACAAGAAAAAAAAGGGGGGGGGGGACATTGATTGCAGGTTCTATATAAATGGTGAACTAGAGTAAGTAGATGACTTTTTGTATTTGGGTAGACAATTAACTAAAGATCGGAGAAATGGATAGATAAATGTTTCAAACATGTAGATGTTGATAGAAAGGGAGTGGATAGTATGCGTTCTATTGTGAGGAATCAATGTTTGTTAAAAGGAATAACATGGCTGCTAATGAGTGTGCTTCTGACTATTTTGTGATATGGAAGTGAAAGTTAAGTAGATCAGGAGAGGCATAGTAAGTAAAGTAAGTTGGGTGCAGTGTGAATGGGGGACTTAAGAAACATTCCACCCTATCTAAATGAAATGAGAGCGAAGAAGTGTAAAGAACAGAAGGCAACGGATGAATCAGTCTATGGAAGTGGTGTGATCAAGAATAGGTTGCAGGGATAGAAAGATATGGAGAGGTATAGTCCATGGGGTTAGTATTAAATAGATTGTGTTAGATTTTTTCCTTACCTCCTACCCTTAATTTCTTTTGCTTCCTACTTCTTTTTTTTTTCTCTTCTTGCTCTCTTTGCTTACCCTGAAAGGGTATAGCATCATGGGTATTTATAAAGATATTTCAAAAGACCTTGAGAAAGACGTACAAGAATCAAATCTACTTTCCGTGGGGAAACTATTTCCACTGAGAAACTATTCAGGAAACCGGAACTCAGATTTTGGCATCTATTAATGCTACTCACAGCTTCCTATCAGTTGGTCATACTCATTTTACAGTTGTACTAGTCATTTACTATAAGAGTTGTTGTTTTTTTAATGGCAAACTTGTATAATAAATCCTGCAGTTTCTTGAATAAAGTTACAAGATCCTTGGATGGCATTTATTCATCTGTACCTTGCATCAGAGTTTGGATTTTTATTCTTGTTTGGCCCATGAAAAGTTGCTTGAAACACCTTATTTATTTATTGCTTTTACTGTTCTAATTATGGCCCTGTTGGAATAGTACTTTTCTCTCCTCATTTGGCCACTGTTTTCCACCCTTCTGGTAAGCCAATGAACCTATCTTCCTTGGTTCCCACTTCAATTTACAGATCAGATTTGTTGTAAATTTTAGTTTCCTTTTTATCTGAGGCACAGGAATGGTTGGAAGTGTAAAGCAGAAGAATGATTGAAACAGCCCCTGCCTCTGAGTTTATCTGCTGCACAAATCAGGGTTTATGGTCTTTTAACTCCCCCCGCCCCCGTGAGTATGCTTTAATCACTTTAAGAGAATAAATGTGATCTGCTTTGCTATCTCATTAACTGGAGAAGAATTACATGCCACACAATAATTAAGTAGCATCCATATTGGTATGGCGATGCTTTGATCTCATGCCTCAGGCATTCGTGTGTCTTCCTGCGGGCACACTATCTATTCTGAAAGGTTACAGTGTGGTGTATTTTCCTCTTTAAAGCTGGCTATTTTAAACCCGCTAAGTCTGTGAGAAGCAGGGTGAAAGGTGGAGTTATATTTTTAATACCAACAGACAAAATAAGACCAAGGAGCTAATTTAAATTAAATGAATCCCAGGTTCACAAAGAGTTCCCCCTATTTCACGTAGAGCCGTTTTCTTGTTTCTGCAACCCGGCCATTAATTGTTATGATGAGAGGCCGTAATTCCTTTTGCTCCTTGCCTTCCACTCCTGGGTCACTGATTTGTGGTCCATTTTCCCATTAGTACTAATAAGTATCATGAAGTGGCCATGGCAGGAGTCAGATTTAGGATGGCTTTGCCCCTTGATCAACATCGCAGAAATCAAGAGACTTTGTTTTCCATATGATTTAGCTCCTTTGCTAAGCTGACTTTGAGATATTATTTATAGTGAAAACACCACCACCACCATAAGCCATGACTTTTTCTTTGAATGGGCTGGAATATTAGCTATATTTTGACTCAGACAGCTATACAGTGTCTTAGTGCACACATCGTTTTTTGCCGTGGTTGAATTTAACTGTGGCTTGATATTATGTTAAGTGAGAATACAGATTTGACAAACTACAGTGGTTGGATTAAGCTCAAACATGCTAAACCATTAAATAAGCAATTGTGTTTTAGACTTGAGTATTGTATGCAGCCAACCTTTATGGTTAGCGTGTTCTGGAAAATCACATATTGAGTTGAGTAAACTGCGGTTTTGTTTATGATACTGAAGATTGTCAAGAAAGCACAGTCGCTCTAGTTTACTACAGCATGTGAATTACATCAGTGAATGGACACATAATTTCCATGTGGATATCCCAGGATCAACCAGAGCATTAGACAAAAATCCCCAGCCTGCAAACTCTCACATTTCTGGCTACCAGAATAGACTCTGTTGGCTGTGCTTGCATAATAGGCGAAGCATAGCTTATTATTAATCATGATTAAAGTAAATCATCCTATGGCAGATGATGACTGGCTTAAGGGTGCCATCATTGCCCTTTGGAATCAGAGGTTTGTGACTGATTGTTGCTGGTGTTCCCTTCACTTTTGATGGGGTGAACATCAGCAACAAACTGAATGATGTCCAGAGGAGCATTGGAACCAGAGGATGGGGGAAAGACTGTAGAGGTTGAAAAACAAAAATGAAGCAGCAGAGAGATTATTCTCTTTTGCAATACCCTGCATTTTTCACGAGGGCTAATGGACTGAAATACTAACTAACTAAACACCTAACCATTAATCCAGATTCAGGCAATATGCTCAGATATATATGTTGATCTAAGGACATTTTCTTTCATTTTCAACCAAAATATCACCAATAGAGCTGCACAAAAGGCCATTCTTACCAAATCTTCAAGATGGAATGTTTTTCTTCTTGTTTTATTATTAGTTTGAGATGAGTTGGGCTGAAGGGCACCGAAAGAAGGAAAATGGATGTAATAGTTGAAGGTGAGCAGTTTGAATCTGACTTTCAGAATACCGTTTGATACCTTTAACAGCTGTGAAGTAGATACCAGTTCAACAAGTACAGTCTTTCTTAACATGACAATGCAATGAAAGGGGGCATTTCATCTGCTGGGTACTTGTCAGTTATGCACCAGTCAAATACTGCTGCTTTAGACTCCATTTAGAAGGAGAATCACTTTTAGATAGAAAATATTATAGTTCCAATACTATAAAATTCAATAACTTCCTTATACCATGATGCATCTGGTGCCTCCACTGATGTGGGAAGGGGGCAGAACAGCTGCCATTTCTCTGTTCTTAATTTTGTTTCTCAGCTGTTGTTGTTTTCTGAGAAAATAACAGCCTGGACATTGTCCTAACGCATTGTCCATTTGTTCATAGTTAACATTATGTTGTTTGTAATGTGCAAAGGCTTTCTTGTTATGCATTAGCAAGAATATTAGTTTTTGATGGAAATGAGTATGGCTTTGAATAATACATGACTCAAAAAGTGAGGGAAGAGAGGCCCACCATCTTTACTTTTGAAGATGTTCCTTTGGGTAAATAGCGTCCATTTGGTGATGGCCGTCTCTAACAGCATGATTTGTTGTAATGTGATGGGAGTCAGATGAAGATATGTCAAATTAAATAAGTCCCCTATTTATCTCCCCAGCAATACTGAATTGAGAGGCTGGGTCTGCATCTGGAAATGAATATGGAAAGAAATTTTGCCTTTTACCTCAGGCAACAAACATCTGAGGTGACCTTGGGAAAATCTTTTGTTGTGTTTCTCAAACTTCTCTTCCACTGACAGTACTTTCTGATTTCCATGTTGCTTTTTTACACTGCAGATTTCAAGTTGGTTTACTACTTTGCAGTCACATGAAAAAGATGATGAAAACAGAATATTTGATGTATAAATGTTTTAGCATTTCTTTGGACTGCTGGGTACCTCTTGCCTATCCATGTTCTTGGTACTATTCATCTCTCTCCTCTGTTCCCCCCTCTTTTGTCCTTAGTTTTCTTCAGTTGTCATTTTATGCATGAGATTTGTCTTCTTTTCTTTTCAACTTGGTGCTTGGCTACCTTTTCAAACCTGAACGTCCCATGATTCCACTGTATATCAGCAGGGGGAAACATCTCAGCATATTGCATGCAAGTGACAGAACTGTGCTAGTGCGAAGAAAGAGCAAAATGTAATGCTGCATTTCAGTTGTTTTGGTGTGTGCTTTCAAATTATAAAAAGATGTGGTATATAGAAATCGTGTTTTTCATGGCCTTTGACTTTTCCTTCTAGAGCAATTAGAAAGAATGCCAGAATACAATGAATGCTTGAGGAAAACAGTAGCCATTTTCACTTGCAAAGTGTGATTAATCTTACACTGATGAATGGTATTTCTCTCTCCTGACACAGAATGATTTTAAGTCTTAATTCCTTTATTCTCATGAATCAGTTTGCAATGCCTTGACCTGCTGAGACTGTAATCAATTTTGTGAAAGAAGCCCTTCCAGTATTTGGTTTATAATCCCTATTTTGGTATCTCTCATGTTTAACAAGTATGCCAGCAGTACTCTAAAGTTCAAAGGGATTTTTATGTTCAGAACTGCATTTAAATTATATACACCTGAGTGTACTGGGAAAAAAAAATCAAGTCCATACTTAGCGCCGGAGACTGTTAATTACTGTGGCTGGATTTATGAAATTCAATTTGCATTTGTTGGAATGTTTCTTTTCAAACAAATTCCTTTTTTAAAAATCTTCATCTTGCTTTTTCAATTTGGTATGTCTGTAATGCAAGCCAAAGTTAAACTGTTGTTCCCTGAAATTTATTGGTTTCAGTGTTTGAAAATAAATTTGCTAATTAAGCAGATGAAAACATTCCTTGGCTGTTGCTTTGTATATGGTGGGTATTTTAATTTTTTTTAATTAAAAATATTAGATATTGATTTGTTCTTGTTTAATATAATTTCTGAACTGCATATTTGCTTTTTGACATAGAAGTTGATTAAAAAGCATATAAATATACCCAATAAGAGATATTTCACTGGAAAACACATTTTCAAGATAATAACATAATAATTATTCATCTCTCTCCTGGAGAGTTTTTCTTGAAACATCTTTGGAAGTTTAATATTGACTATTTTTTTTCTTCAATCTTGTATATTCTTGAATTGTCTTTTTCCTCCATTTTCTCCATTCTCAATCCTAGGTCCCCTAACAAAGAAACAGACAGATGATTTAGGTGCAAACGAAGGTGCAGAAGATGAAGGTATATTTTTTCCCCCCGCCAAACTGATTTGCATGACAAGGACCCCCTTGAAAAACTTTTTTCTCCCTTCTTTTTTTTCTTCTTGTCTTCTTTTGAAGATGTGTTTTTTTAATTCCCATTTTTGATGTGTTTTGTCTTCTTGCTTGTTGTTACATACTTTATTTTTTTAAAGAAAGAATGTTGTTAAGTTCTTTTAATAACAGTGATTTTAAAACGAATGGAGGGTGTTTTGCTTTTCTTTCCTTGGAACAGACTCTTGCTGTGTTGCATCCCACTTCTGACTGAATTTTGTCCATGATAACTAACACACTCTGGAAACACTCTGTATACCTTCTTGCATGTTTTCTAACCCCTGTTTTGATCAGTTTCACTCAATATCAAGGCAATGTGTTTTGTTTCTTTTTGTCACCCACTTATTTCCATTTTACAGAAATGTGTTTGAAAGTGTGATAAATGCTGTTATAAAAATGTATCCCAAGCAACCATATTGTGATTATTGCTACACTTAATTTGCATCAGATCCCAGTGTCCTGAATGCAGTTTTACTTTTGTAGAATGGGAGAACAAGGGGAAAGGAAAAGTCCTTATACAGGATATATAAATATTTTTTTCTAACTGGAGAACAGTTACATGGAATCCTAAAGACCTACCCCAGTTATTCTTGTTCTTAATGATATAAAGCCTAATCTGAAGCAAAAGTGACTCCTGGAGACTACATGGCCATAACCACTGAGTTTTCTTGACAAAAGTATGGACGTGTTTTGCCTTTGCCCTCTTCTGAGATGTTTCTTCAATTTCCAGTCTAACTACAAATAACCAGATTTCCATATACTAACCAGACCTGCCCCTGTGAGTTTCCAAGTCTAGACAAGATGAATAAGGTGCAGTTACCTACATGGAGACAATAGGAATAATGGAGTTGGTAAACTGTGGTGATAAAGAAATGATTGTTTTGGTTTAATTTGAAGAAATTTAGAAAGCTGTCCTGAGACATTTTATTTTCACTGGCATTTTTGTAGTTTCCTTTTAAACCTCCTCATTCCCTCCCTTTCTGGGATCCTGGAACAGACCAACTGTGTTTTTCTTCTCTGATACTCAAAACTATTCAATTAGTATTCATTGTGTGTGTGTGTGTGTTGTTTTTATTTCACTCTGAATTAAATAAAACACCAAGGGCAAATGCTTAACTGAGATACCATAATATATTCTGCTACCTAGAAGTCTCTAAATATTGTTTTTCCATGAAAGAGTAATCTTGCTCCCTTAACACAGTTAATTTGTTAAACTGGGCTTGCCCTGCTGTTGAGGACCCCCCACACACCCCAGGGACTCCCAAATTCCACTGTGTCATTAATTCAAATGTTGGCTGAACAGACAAACATTGAGTTATTTATTATTTTAAATAAAAATAATAAACTGCAAATTGGGGGTCAAAGAGAGAGAGAGAGAGAGAGAGAGAATTAGAAAAGGGAGTTAATTTTCCCATGAATGAAACCATTGGGACCGATTTCATCTTAGTCCCGTGTCATTTATGTCAATCTGTAGCACACTTGCTTCCTGCTTATATCTCTACGCCTGCCTGTTTTTAAGAGGTCATAAGATTTGCATTCAAGACTGATGTCAAAGGGCATGCTTAGGAAGTTGGCATTCCAAGCATGGATACTTAACTCCTGGCCACTGCAAAAGCTTTATGGCAGTTCTTTTCTGATGTTAGAAAAAGAAAGCTGTACCCTTTGCACTGTTCCCACATACGGAAGCAGAAGAAAGGGAACAAAAAATAAAAGATTGGACTCTCAGTGATTCAGAATTATTCTGGTATATGTAGATGCCTACACTTTCTTATAATCATTAATTGATTAATGGTGAGAAAATTGAGTAACCATTCTGACATTGCAAAACAAAACAAAACAAAACAAAACAAAAACCCTGAATTTTCAGTTAGATGCCCTCCCCTCACACAAATCTGTTTAAAATATGAAGAAAATTACAGGTAGTCCTCATTTGGCGATTTCCTTGTTTAGCAACCGTTCACAATTGTGATGGTGATGAAAAAGTCACTGAATGACCAATCCTCACATTTATAACCCTCACAGGTCTATAAAGCAAAGGAAAGCTGGAGTAAGATCATAAGCATAGTTGTGGTTTCACTTAGTGACCGCTTTGCTTAATGGCTGAGTTGCCGGTCCCAATTGTGGCCTCTAAAAGAGGACTACCTGTTTTGACAGGACCTTATGCATTATGGATCCTCTTATGTCTCTTTTGTACCAAGTAATATTTATCCTCAGATTTAACCATTATACTTATCCTTAAACACCTCATAGAAAGATATTATATCTGAGATGAAATTATTTATTATTTCAGTTCATACTCTGCCCCCCATCCATAGGATGTTCAAGATGTCCAACAATCTAAAGTAAAATAAAATATTTTTTTTAAAAAAAACCTTCAAACCACTAAAACCAGTGAATTATTTATTAGCCTAGCTCAGAAGGCCTGGCTGAAATGAAAGGAGAAAAATTGGAGCCAAATCCTACTGTTGAAAGAGTGCACTTGGAGCAATGAAGATGAAAATCATCTGGTCGTACTGTTCCAAAGACATGCTTGGAGTTCACACAGAGCCATGTAGATTTCACAGCAGTTGTCATGTTTCCCCTTGAGTAAGAAGTTGCTCTGGCAGAATAAAATGTTGGATTTTTAAAATTCCACTTTTTCACACAATTCTGTTATACAGACCACCTCAAATTATGACCCACAAGGCTTATGAAACTGTTTGGCTCAGTTATATAAAAGACTTACAAGCCACATGGTAAATGTTTATTACATTGTTGAAAACATTCATGTTTTTATAGTCTCACATGGGTAGCAAAATGAAGAAGTTGATCCATTCTGGACTGGCCACCTTAATTAGATAGTGACTACATTAGCACAAAATCTACCTTAGGGTGATATTTTTTGCAGGTAGAAAAATACTTTTGGGATTTTTAACTCAGATATTTAAAATCATGCACTCTGCTACTTTTTACCTACACTCACACTTTCTTACGCATTCCATGACAAGTTATTAGTTATATCTATAACCCTATTAACATTCAAAGCTCTGAGAGCAATTCCCTCATTAATAGTGGCCTATATAATCAAAATTAATAAATGGATATTGTGTGATACTAAGAGGTTTATAATCCTAGTTTATTCGGTTTGCAGTTTGGGAAAGCCTGTGTTATTCACAGATAATTTTGAGAAATTATTTCAAAGCTCAGCTCTTCACCCATCAGAACTTTGTAGCTTTTCTAATTTGTCACATAATTGTGGGGGCAGGCTCTAATAGCTAAAACATCTGTCAGGTTAATCAGTACCTTTCACTCTTTGGGGGGGAAAAAAGTGAAAACATCTCTGTGCAGATTGAACTTAGCTAGCAGTGACAGGAGAAATGTCAGAAGTAACTCAGTAGTTTTTATGAAATTGGTTGGGTGGCACCTCTTCTATTAGTAATAGATGACTATTGAAGTTAGTAATAGTGAAGTTCTCTGAAGTTGGGACTAATTATCTTTAGAGGCTTCAGAGACTTTTTTAAACTTTGAGAAATAGAGACAGAATATGCATTTCAGCCCTTCCAAATATTTTTCACTGAATCCTGTATCATTATAATGATTTTTTTCAGTTGCCTTTTGCCTAAGCAATGGCACATCCTCAGGTTTATTCTTATGCAGGTAGTCCTCGCTTAACAACTGCCCTGTTTAGCAGCCGTTCAAAGTTACAATGATGCTAAAAAAGTAACTTTACGACAGGTCCTTGCACTTACGATGGTCGCAGCATCCCAAAGTCCTCTGATCGAATTTCAGGTGCTCCACAACAGGCGGGTGTTTATAACCATTGCAGCATCCTGCAGTCAAGGATTTGTGTGCTTCACAGCTGGCTTCCAACCAGCAGAGTCAATGGAGAAGCTGGCAGTAAATCGCAAGTCCCAGTCACGTGTTGTCTCGCTTAACGACTGTGGGTGACTCATTTAACAACCATGGTGGAAGTAAGGTCGTAAGTCCATCACGGTCATGTGATGTCTCACTTAATGACCACATTGCTTAGTGATGGAGTTGCTGGTCCCAATTGTAGATATTAGGTGACAACTACCAGTAGTCTCTTAAAAGCACTGGAGGAATGTTTGTGAGGGTTCCAAGGTAAATAATGATGAGGCAACCCATCTCAAAGAAGGTCCTTCAAGCAAGATGTAGAAGTTTGCAGCTTCTCTCTCCTTCAAGGGAACCATTGTCTTCGATGCCGTATACATGAATATTCATTTAAGTGTTCCTTCATCATGATCACTAAACACACAATTCTTAAAGAACTGGAAAACTTTTTCAAATCAGGTGACCTAGTAAATGAGCACTGTTTACAGATCACTTTGCTCACTCAAACAAAGAAGTATAAAAACTGCTGAGCTTACAAAAAGGTGAGCCTACCAGTACTTAAATCTTGAAATCGCCTACATCCTACATGATTTCTTAATTAATGCCCTACTTTCTGCTGGAAATTTCACTTTGATAAATTAGAAATTTTCCAAGATCATTCTCCACGTGTTCTCCAAAATGCAGTGCAGTGAACAAGTGACTACAGAAGAAGTCTTTTCAATGCTGGTCTCCAGGTGCAGAACAGAGAACTGTGCCTGGCACTCATTTTGGTGTTACTTGTGGCACGAGCTGAAGAACTTTTTATTTTCTCAGGTTTTTAAATCTCTCTTACTCTTTGACTGTTTTGGGCCATCTCTAAGCAGGTGGCAATACTTGGCTGACCTTGAAATAAGCCAAGCAGGGTCAGACCTGTTTAGTACTTGGCTGAGACACCACTTGGAAGTTCCAGGGCGGTAGACTCAACACTATGTTTCCCCAAAGCAACTTGCTTTGTGCTGTTGCCAAGAAAATTGTGCAGACATGTTCATGAAGACAGCTAGAGCTAAACTTGAGTCAAAGGCTATTTTACTACTTTTTAAATAAATATTGTACTTCTATTCTTCTCTCCATTATTATTGAATTTTAAAATGTGGTGAGTTGCTTTGAGGACCTCTTATATGTTGACCCAGAAATGCTGTAAAACAAGAGTATATAACGTTGTGAGCCTCCCAGAGTCAGTTGGAATCAGGCAGCATCCACAATGAATAAAATAAAATCTGTTGCACTCCAGATATTGCTGCATTGCAATTCCCAGCCTCTCTAGGAATCCTTCCACAGGTAGACTACCATTCTTTATGATAAACAACTAGACAATGAACAGTATAGTATACCATTTATACATTTTGGGGCAGTAAAGTAACAACAACAAGAACAAAACAGAAGCCTAGACTGCAATAAATAAACCAAATGTTATCTATTCCAACGTTCCTCTGAAAATCAGTAGGTTTTCATTCCCTCATAAAAGGAAGACAGTGATGGAATCAAGGAGTCCTCCTTGGAGATAGCATTCCAAAAAAAGAAAAAGAAAATCCTATTTTACTTTCCTGTCCATTGGTCCTCAGAAATTAGACAAATATCAATCTTGATTTCAGAGAGAGACAATCATAATCTCTTAAGGCTGCAGTATATCCATTTTCTAGACAATATGTTGTATTGAAGTCAATAGGCCTCAATTCTGATTAAACATTACTTGGAATATTTGAACTAAACTGACCCATTCAATTGCAAATAATTATCTTTTTTTTAAAAAAAAAAGTCTGTGCATACTTTCCCTGGTATGTGTTAAATACCCTGGCTTCACAGGTTTCCATATGAGGCTGAATAAAAGATGTTTCTGTTTAATGAGTAGATTCCTTAAAGCAGCAGCCTGAAAAATGTCTACTTTATCTCAATTTAGGTAGGCTACACATACTAAAATTAAAATAATTGTGCCCCCCTCCCCACCATGGAAAATCCAAAGTACTTCTGAATCGTTTTTACAGCATATGCTGTAAAACATAAGGAAAACACCTAGAAGATTATTCTGAGTAAATTGCTACATTCCTGACTTTTCTATAACTATAGCTGTTTCTCATTATTTTCTGATTGAACCAGCAAATAATGGGGAAAGGGTTCTTAAACTATAATTGAGACCAGATAATACTGTGATCCAAGCTGACAACCTGGGCAGTTGTAAAGTGTCATCACCTGTAAAGATATGTAGGATTTTCAGCCTTCATTATAATTAAACAAATATTTATTTATTTGGCTGACAGGGTCTAGGAAGAGGACCTTTTATGCCATGGCCCCCACTTTGGGGAACAACTTACCACCTGAGATGCGGTCCGCCCCCACTCTCATGGCCTTCTGGAAGAGTGTGAAATCTTGGCTACACCAGATGGCCTGGGGGCCTGATGGCGGCTAACATTGTTGGAATTGGCTGGTGGGGTAATCAATTCTGCCCTCCCCCACTCATCTTGAATTGTATATAGTCTTTTTATATATTATTATTTTTTTAGCTAATTTAATATGGATATTTATATTTTTACTGTTTGATTTTAATTGTGAGCCATCCAGAATCACCCTCTGGGGGAGATGGGCAGCATATAAATTTAATAAAATAAATAAATACATCTATCCATCCATCCATACATACATAAATGAAGAAAGAAATTAGAAGTTGCAAGAGACAAATGATCTCAGTTGAGTCACATGCTGGTTTTCAGATGAAAAGTGGGGATGTGTTCTCTAGCTTGTCCAGCCATTGCATCCTCCTCACCTAGTCCTGTGACACACAAAAAAACACAAGAGGAGCTGTGATCACACCATCGTGGCCAGTTTCTACCATTCCCTGTGGAGGCCCCTGCCTGAGACCCCTTTAGAAGCTGTTCAGTAAGGCCCCTGTTCCTTCCACAAATCATTCTCATTGTTCAGAAGTTGTACTCTAAATTCTAAACAAGTCTGTGGTTTGGGGGGCACACACATGATGGGACACTTCTCCAAATGGTCTCAGTAAGTTGGAAAAGAAAACACAATGATCATACATCTGTGATAAAAATCATATCAGTAGATCATTCAGACAACATATCTTTCACCAATATTGGAGCACTGCTTTAGTGTATTTCAAGCAAATCTGTAATAAGAGGTGAACTCCTTTGCTTTCAATGTTCCTTCCTTTCTGTTCCTTTAAAAAAAATAAAAATTGATGACATCGTCATATCCAAAGAGGATCAAGAAAAGCTTGGGACTGTACCCTGAACCCAGCTCTAATTAGACATACTGTATATCTCGATTTTATTTATAGGAGAGCCCCTCCCAAGACACCCAGCTGACATCTAGCTGACATTTACTGATCCCAAAAACTAAGTGTGATAGGAGCTGATTATTACTTGGATGGGAGAACGTCTGGAAATTCAGGGTTGTAAGATCAGCTGGGAAATATGTGTCTGTGTGTGTGTGTGTGTGTGTATGTGTAGGGGATGACAAACCATTTGTATATTGTGAAGAAAACTATATGGGCATGTCATGAAATCACCGGAAATCAAGATCAACTCAAAAAAGAGTTTATATTCATTTTTACAAAGGAATGCAGTACACATTACAGCTTGATCTATACTTCTGAGGTTTTGTAATTACCCTCCTGGAAGAGAATAAAAAAGAATATATAAAATTAATTACACTGATTTTTAATTGCACGGTTAACATTCAGTAGTATGTTTCCTATTAGAATTGCTAACATGACAATATTGGGGGGTGGTATCTAATGTGACTCACATTTTGAATCTGAAGCTAGGCCCCTGTTGATTAATATGGGAAAATCAGAATAATTATATTTTTGGAAACTTTTAAACAGAATTGTGTGTGTGTCAGGTTCAGCCCAAGAACAACAATGAGGCAATCCAGTACAGTTCAGTTCCTTTATTAGCTCGCACCTAATAGACAGAATCTCGCCAGACTAACCCCATACTAGTGAATATACCCCGTGAGACTCTAGGGAGGGGCCAGCCTCATCCTCTTCTTCTCCCCACACTCTTGTTGCGGGCTGAGGAGGCGCTTGCTCTGGAATGTCTCTCCCCCTCCTGGCAACCTTGAACTTCCATTCCAGAATCTTCCCTGCTCATGCCATCCATTACAGTGTGGGACTATGTGTATTAATCTGAGGTAGCCAGTCGATTCCATGCTGCAGGAGTCAAGTACACATTTATACCGTGTGAACGGATGATACAAAAAGGCCTTTAAATCTCTCATTTTATACCCATGAAAATATCCCAAGTTAAAACTTCACATTATTAGAGCTTTCACTTTTGCTATGGTTTTACGTTTCCCTCCTTTGGGAAGTTTGCACTGCACTGTATTACATATTTGTGTTGGTAATACTTGAAGATACGGGGAGAATAACTTCTGACAATGTGTCCAGGAATGTAGCTCCCATATAAATTTAAGCAATGAAGAGGCTGCCAGCATTCCCCTTGTCTGGTACCACATAAGTTATACAAGAACTCTTCTCTCAGTTTAATTATTGTTTTTCTTTCCAGCAGCTTGCTTTTAAGTCTAAAACCCTTCTATTACGTATTCCAATATTTAAATTTATTCTAGCTCTAGTTACTCAATTATCAGCGTGAAGCATGCATGGCTCCATGACTCTTATAATACCTTTCCTTCCTCTGGTCAGGTTCATCTTTAATCTAGATAGGCTTCCCCCAATGGGGTGTCATCTGGATTTGCTGGCTAGAACTTCTGAAGGTTGTAGTTCTAGCGTAGCTGGAAGGCACAAGACTCACTGAGAGAAGACAACTAGTCCAAGCAGCAAGAGCCAAAATTTCTCCCTGTCATGAGCCAAAGACTGTAACTAATTTGGCTAATTTCCAGTGTCCCATAATGAATCTCTAACCTACCATTTTAAAGGGGCCACCCTTGGATCTAATTAGCTTGCATTGGCATCATTGGTCCAAGATCTCAGTAGCTCATGCATGGGACAGGCAATAGGAAAAGACTGTTAGGTTATCTAATAGGGCAACCCAATAAAGTCATTCAGGAAGCTCTGGGCATGGATTTGAACATTTGTGTTTTCTGATTATTCCATTGTGTTTTATTTACTTCTGCTTCCTGACCAACCAGATATCTCAAATCTTGCAGTTCTGGGCTGTTTGTCTCCATCCATCCATTCATTCAATTTATATATCCACCCATCTCACATTTATGACTCTAGGTGGCTTACAATTAAAACATTTGCTTCAGGAACTTCTTCTCCTTCTGAAACCTTCCCCTGTAGCTCTTAACAAGAGCAGAAAATATTGGCACAGCCCTTTCTTGTGCCATCATCATTTCACTGTTCCTTTGAGGGTGAAGAAATAAGAAAACAAAAGTTGCCCATCCATGATATAATTTATTCATCTGGCTTATCTTGCTGAACTTATCCCTTGTGTCTGAACTGATTTTCTTAAGATAGGTCCTGTTTTATTAAAAAAAAAAAAAAAAGTCTATTATCTTCATCATTATCAGCAGGAGCAGCAGCAGCATCCTTAAATTTTGATACTCTTCCAGATTTTCCTGAGAGTTCAATTATTCAGACACCTTTAAGACTGTTCCCTATTCTTCTCTCTGGGGTGATGTGCCTTCCACAAAATGGAATATGTGAACATTTTTCACCCTGTCAAGGGTGGAGACAACTTCTACACCTTTTCAGGAAGCAAGACTTCCTTTTGTGATTCTGAATGACAAAGGATGTCCTAAACGGACTTTTAAACCAGTTTTCTGCAATCTTTTTTGGGGATTCTTGGCCTTTAACTATTATCCTGAGCCATCATACTCCAAAAAGCAGATTGGGTGTGGAGAGCAACTGTGTCTGATTTATATTATTTTATTTTACATTTACACTTAATTAAACTTAAATATAATTTATACAATTAACCTCTGACAAAGGGTTTAATAGTTTTCACTTTCTAATCACATTAAAAACTATAATTTGGTAGCATGTTTATGTAGTTGTAGTTTATATAGCTATTAGATTCTTCTTATTTATTTACAGCCCCATGCCAGTATAGCATAGGTGGAAAACTTAAATACAGAAAAACCTGAAACAATTAATAATAAAGAAGGTCTCAACTGACTTCTGCAAGCCATAGCTATTGCTTGGAACTTGGCAATCTTTTTAGTGTTTGCCTAAATTAAATCTTGCAGAAGGAAAATTGTCACCTCTTGGAAAGACAATTAAAATTTCTAAGAATCAGGCATGGGTGGTGCAATCGGGCAGTAACATGGGTTATTAACTCAACCTCAGGATCTGAACACACACTTGGTTATTGTATGGGAGACTGTAATAAGTACGGCACCAATTTGAGCCAAGGTAATGAGATTTATTTCCCGCTTTTATTCCAGGAGCCCAAGGTGGCTTTTTAAAAATGATCTCTAGGAACTTCACCAAAAGCTTAAAGGGCCCCATTTAACTTCCAGATCTGAGGAGCTGTTCCTGTGATCCAAACAACCAAAGAAAACCAGTTATCCCTGATTGAAGGATTGGTGAAGGGCTGAGGGAAAATTAATGACATTAATCTCTCATTAATGTCCTCTTCTGGGAAGAGGAAGAGGAGGAGGAGGAGGAGGAGGATCCCAACTACTGCAAAAAGCCAGGGTTTATGACTGGGTCCTTTCCCACCAGCCCTTTCCCACCAGCCAAGAATCTGATTCAGAGGAACAATAACAAAATATACTGTTTATATAATGCTGTCAGTTTGAACTGAACTATCCACTGGAAATTCCCTGATTTTACTCTTCCTGTTCCACAGTGGTAATCAGGAAGCCCATTTCCCTCAACCTTGGCTTCTCTATCTGCTGTATGGCTAATATTAAGTACACCAACTGTACTTAATATTAAGGACACCATATCAAGCTGAATTAATAAATTTCTATACCGCAGTATAGAAGTAAAATCCAATGCACATGCATTTTATCATATTATATGTCAGGTTCAGCCCAAAGAACTCCAAGAGACAATGCAAATACAGTTCTGTTGCATTTATTAGCTACAACCTCCAGACAGAAAATCTCCCCCGACTGAACCCTAGTTCCCAAGCCAGACAGCCACAACACCGTGAATTCCTTAGGGAGGTGCCAGCCTCATCTTCTTGAACTTCCCACGCTCCTGCTGGGGGCTAAGAACACGTTTATCTCCCTGAGCCTGGCCTTCATAAGTCAATTCCATCACATCATATGATCATATATGTAGCAGTTGAAAGGCTTATGGCTAAATAAAGGATATGATATCCTTTAAAGTGTTATAAATCCAGATATTAAACATAGTTGCATTTTCAGAACCAAGTAAGCAGCTGCTCCAAGGATCACAAATGTATATAGAAAGAAGTTCTCCATAAGATACAAAAATAGGTGATCTAAACAGTAATTGAAATGCAAGAGTGAGAGCAAAATATTGGAATTCAAAGGCGTCAAGTTCCCTGGATATCAATACTGACCTCTCAGAAATATGTTATATAATGCAGTTGTTAATTTAAGTTTTCAGAATGGGATCTGCACTGGCTACTCAAATGAACAGTCTCATGGACCTTTGTTGACATACAGTCTAGTAGGAGGAACTCTGCTGCTGTAACTGCTTTGCAGGCATCTACATTCTAATTACATGAAGTACCGTGGAAATATATTTTCAAATGTCAAAAGCAGAACCTTGTAATGTACCACACAAATAGATTTAGGGGCAGCTACCTCAGATTATGAATTCTTTGAAGTTGTTCCTACTGACACAGAGGTGTAAGGGAGGAGGAATGCAAGCTTGCATTAGCATTCCATAAATAACCTGAACAGTCAAGAGTGTGCAATCTTTCTTGGGCTGAGGACCCCAGCTGGTCTTTGACTAACATGCTGAGAGTCCCAGTTAGATAGTGGATGGGCCCAGGAGCAAGAATTAGGGGGTTAATAATAAAAGTCACATTTCAATTACACAGTTAGTAAATTTTTCCCTGTTGTATTTAATAATTTCCCTCTTCTGTCACATTAAAACTTAAAGTTCACCATAAATTATGGAACAGCTTGAAAAACAGTGCCAAGGCTTTGAAGACCACAACTTGTATTTGCTTGGTTAAATAAAAAAAACATGTTGGCCTGGTTCAAAATGTCCTCATAATCTGGAGTAGGATCACCTTGCAATTTATCTGGGGAGATGCCAAGGTATAATTCTGTCATACTGATTCATGTTAATTTGTTTTAAGCTGATGTAACTTGCCTTTCTTCATTTAAAGAAGGCCCACAATAATTTCAGTTGCATTAAATGCCAGTGTTTCCTGGAAGCCTGTTTAGCTGACAAGGTTAAGTTGTTGGCTGTTGGGCAATGGTAATGCCAAGATTGCATTACTCTAACATACAAAGAGATCTGTGGTTCCCTTCTCACCCTTCATTGGGGTAAAATAAGTACATACTTGTAATTCTCCAGTCTACTTGGCTCTTTAGAAGATTTGTGTGAACAAAGATTTTCATCTTTAACAAGAACTTGCTTTTAGAGAGGGATTAGGCCAAATCTGTTCAATTTTTTTAAAAAAATGCCCTGTAGAAAAACAGAAATCAGTGTTGCTCCATCCTCAATGTATCCTTCCTTCAAATATCTGAAGACATCTCTTACTCTTCTCTTCAGTTTAAATAAACAAAGCTTGTTCAAATGTTCCTCCTTATGTAGGTTTTGGGAACACATGAAAGCCTTCACATATATTTGTGAATACTTCTTCACTGCAGTCAGGTTCTACTCATTGATGACAACCTTTTTATTAATGTCACAGAGATCCTCTTGTTCTGTGCTCATGCTGGCTTGATTCTAAGCCTGTTTAAAATACCCTGTCTGGACTGAGACACTGTAATATGGTAACAGTAAGAGTGGGCTCCCTTCATGTCTCTTTGCTTAGGGTATGCCATCTCTAGGGGCTGTGGAAGCAAACCTTCTTAATTCCTGCTCCACTTCTATGGCATAGCATCATCCTCCAGTCATCCAAATGCCCCCTTCTGTACTGGTTTTCCAGAAGGCTACTAAAATATGGTTTAGTGGTCTTGGGAACTAGAATGCTGTGTGCCTCTTCCCGCTGATGACAAATTTCTTTTTGGCTTGCCTGACTGATTCATTTGATGAATGTTCCTGGTGCTACTTATTTATTAAAACTTAAGTTTTAATATGCTTAGTTTCTATTGAATTGTTTTAAATCTGACTTATGGAAATCAGGATGTATGCTGCTCCCAGTTGTCTGCCATTGGACTGGCCTTTCAACCCAGTAAAATTAAAAAACAAACTTTGGAAACAACTTGCTGAGATATTCAATCCAGACAATGGGCTAAAATATCTTCCCCCTGGTCCATTTCCCAGTTGCTTTGCCCTCTCACTTGTTTGTTCTAAGAAAGCATTCCAGCAGATGGGTCTTACCAGATTTATGTATCTTTTTACACACACACACAAAGTTTAAATGAATTTATATATACACACTGCCCACCGAGGACCTTATTCCCACAGAAATGTTGAGTGTGCCACCCAGCCACCAAAAAGTCATCACCCTTGACCCTGAAGTGTAGGTGAAATCTATCCAAAGCAAAAGCAGTAGCACATTCTCTTCATGTTTTATGATATATCTATTCATAAAACATTGACTTGCATTGATATTCTAGCCACCATCTTCCACAGCTGACTCATATTTTGCTTGTAGTTTACAAAACTTCTTAAATCTTCGTGCCCCCCCCCCCCATGGCGCTAAACCTCTGTTTCTACAAATAATAATTCTTACATAAATGTAGACATCTATTTCTGTTGAAATTGGTTTTAATGCCCAATTTTTTTGTATAAACTGGAGGGGATGAAGACATGACTTCACTGTGGTTCAGAAGTAATGTTGGAACTTTCAGAACTCTGGGAAATAGAATCCTGGCAATACATTTCTGACTAGGAACTTTCTGAGTGGAAAGAACCCCCTTCTTTTCATAGAGGTGGATTTCTTGTAGGTCAGCAGTGAGATTTTTGACAGTGTAGCATGGAGAAAATTTATATCATCTCTATTCTTATCTGCTATGGCATATGGATAAATTGAGAGAAGTTTGCAGTACTGCCTGTCCTTAACCTTTGGGAGCATAATATTCAGAAGGAAGTCATAAAAAAGGCATTATGGAGGCTGAATTTATTCACAGACCCCTTTATACCTTGTACTTGATTTCATGTTGGAATACAAGGTTCAGTAAATAGATATGGCTATTTCTCTGAAAACAGTTACCCTATTTGCCCCATTTGCCCAGATAAACCAAATGGTGCTACCAAGATTTCATTACTATTCACAGTTGGTGCTCTGTAATTCAATGTAATTTTAATTAAAGATGAATTCTTAAACAATCTCCTCCTGTGCTACCTACAAGCATACAATTAGCTGCTTACAGCTTCTGCTGTGAACAGTCATTTAGTGGTTCCCAAATTAATAATTTATTTTTGGTCCCTTCATTTTGCATCCATGGTAGAAAAATAAAAAGCCAGTGCTCTGGGTAAATAGCCATCAAGAAGAGAAATGTGGAAGGAAGTGTGAAATATCCCTAGGTATTCTAATTAAGGTTGAGCCGCAGAGACAAATATTTGATTCCATAGGCAAAACTAAATGTCATTTCAACATTTAGCTTGAAGCACAAACTGGCTATATTGCCAGTGTCAACCACCTCTCTAAAAGAGGAGAAATGTCACAAATATGTGCCCATTTGCATAACATTAAAAGTAAACCAAAAGGCAAGTTTAATGACATTTTGGAGTAGTTGTTATCCTACAAATGCCTGGGTGAACAGGTGAGACTTCACTTATGATCGAAAGGTGATAGCATGCAGCCCAGACTCATTTCTCTTGGGGAGAGTTCCACAACTGGAACGCGATCATTAAGAATGCCTTTCTCCCGGCTACTGAGCCAAACCAACTGGTACAATAGCTGATCTTAATGCATGGCCTAGAAGGTATCCAAATTTAGAAATATTCATTATATTCCTCCAAGGGGGAGACTGTGACCAAGGGAGCTATGCATCCTGTTTGTTCTGTGGTCCAGACCAAATTAGTTATTTAGTTAGCTTATATACTTTATTAATCCCTGCAGAATGTATGCACTGCGATAAAAGATCGTAGAGTGTTGCCAGGCGTTCCACAGAATTTTATGATTTTCATCAGCTGTCAAAATGTAAGCAATAAGAGAGCTAGATGAACATGCGTGGAGAGGGACCTGTGTAAACTCTGTGCTGTAGAAAAGACTCTGTTGAGTCCCCACCAATCTTCGTTCTTTAAGAGGCCCGTAAAAGGAATTTGGCTAATGAAGAGGCAGGCTTCCAGATACCTTGTACCACAGTTGTTTAGGACAGGACAAGGAAAAAGAGCACCTTGAGCTGAGCTCAGAAACAAGTGGCGAACCAATAAAACTGTTTCAAGATTGTTATTATGAAGTACAGTAACCTACAATTTGTTCCCTTTACCTAAGAATCCAAGTTAGCTATTTTACTCGGCATAATGGCAGGGTCCACCATTGCTTTCTGCTCCTATATCGACCCAGCCTCCTGTTGATATTTAGATTCTAAACTTCTCGTGGCAGAGTTTTATCTTTTTCTTTTTTTTGTTCTGCAAGGCACCATTAATATTGGCCTATATAACCATTAATACGTGATCATCAGAGTGACCTTAGTTCCCTTTGCAGAAGCGGGAAATGTCAGTTCGTTGCTCAGGTTTTAGCTTTGAACAGTTTTGCTGCTGATTATAGTCCCTCTGTGTTTTGTCAAACAGGGGCTCTGTATTTCATCAATAGGGGCTTATCCCTTCTCCTCCTTTCTACTCAAACTAAATTAGCTCTTTTCTTTTCCTTGTTTAAAACTAATCAGTGAGGTTTCAAACCAATCAAAACTTAACTAAGGAAAAACAACCAGCTCTCCCTCCCAAATCTATCTGAGTATTAAGTTGGCCTATTAACAAACATTAAAGGTGTTCAGTGATCTGGATTCTAAGGGGAAAAGCTGATTCAGAGCAGGCGTGGGTGTGCACGTTGCATCTGCCAGCTCCTTCTTAAATCAAATGTGCTTTTTTTCCTAGGCAGCCGTGCGAGTCCAAGAAAAGACAATGTTTCTTTAAGGACTTGCTGACAGTGTGACGTGCTCTCCCACTGTGCTCCAAATCACCTTAGAATCCAGATCATTGCATAACCTTAACAAACATTATCCCATATATACCTCAGCAATTAAAGCCCAGAACCACAATTGGAATATTAAGTCATGATTTGTTTTGAAATAAATCAACATAATTCCCAGGTGCAATTTTTGTGTAAATCATTGTTCTAATATAAATTTCTCCTGTCTTATCTGGTGATCTAATACTCCTCACATCAATTTGATGCTGGGCACATTCATCATTTGAGTTATATTGATTGTCCTACAATTGCTAGCTAGTTTTTCCTCATTTTTACCTTTTCTTATTCCAAATGGAAATTGGCCTCTCACCATTTTATAACATTGCCAAAGTGAAATTGGCATTTTTAGTGATTCATAATGTGCCTGAAAAAGGGGAGAGTCTGTCCTGTCTTTGATAATGTAAGTTCTGGTTCTATGAAAGAGACATGATAAACATATTTGATGTTCCATGGAAGACACATGATAAACATATTTGATACTCTCAAAAATTAGTGTGTTTTTCCATGCAGATGGATTAACAGTGGCAACAGAATGCGTGGTTGATCTGGAATTTGCACATCAACCTCATAATAAAGTTCCATGCCAAACTGATTAAGTCTCCCTTTATTGTGCTTATTCCGATACTTATAGGGACCCATTTTTCCCCCAGTAAAACAGTCCATTTTTCTGGATCCTTCAAAGTTTGGACATTCTAAGATGCTGACTCTTTTCTGGAAGTCTAACAAGTTCATGTTGTCCACAACCCTGCAGCTTTCTTCTCTGATTTGCAAGGATCTCCATTCCTCTCAAAGATTATCTTTTGAATAAGGCTCTGTCATCTCTTCTCCTTTCTCACATAGCCAGATGGCTGTAATTAGAAAAGTATGACAACACTAGGGGGAAACAGCTAGCTGGAAGGGTAGCTTTGCTGACACACACTGTCTCCTTGCTCATCTCCCGAGCTTTTTTGGAGAACTTTCTTTGCAAACAGCCAGATCTGCATGCACTTTGCTTAGATAGGAAGAGGGGTAACCTGTGGGAGAATTGATCAGGGTTGATCAATATTTCTTATACTAGTCTGGACAAAATAAACCAAGGAAACTCATCGTGAGAATGTTGAATCAAAGCAATCATCCCCAAAAGTCTTGCTTTTTAATTTGGGTTCAGGATAATGCAGTTCAGAGATGTTCTGGGGGAAAAGAAAGACCAATTTCTGTATGATGCTTCCTACAACTCAGGTGGTTAACCTAGAAGCAAAAAAAAATTGAACAGTCCCAAAATACATTAATTCTTAATTTCCATCTTTGGATAGTCATGTTTAGGCTTCATAAAATCATTAAGATGTCATGATTATCTAATGCTTATTAAAATCATAATAGCAATTAAAAACTATCAAATGAAAAGGTAAATTTGCTTGAAAATTGTATAAATGTAAGGAAGTGGTTTGCCATTGCCTTTTCCCAAGATGTATTTGGCTTCACACTCTAACCAAGAGCCCTGAGATTTCCCATCCAAGTACTAACTAGATCCTACAATACCTATCTTTCCAAGATCTTCCAGGTTTGGCTAGATTCTTCCACCTAGCTGAGCCAACAGTAGATAATAATGTAATAATTTATATATGTTGCTTGGGAAACATTAAAAAAAAAAAAAACAGCTTGAGAAAGAAAGAAAAAAACCAACTTAAAAATTCTGTGCACATCATAACATTCTTGAGATATCATGTTTCTTAATATTTTTCTTGCAGACATTCGAGATAGTGGGGGACCCAAACCAGTCATGGTGTATATTCATGGAGGGTCTTACATGGAAGGCACTGGAAATTTATATGATGGCAGTGTGCTCGCAAGTTATGGCAATGTGATAGTCATCACCGTCAACTACCGACTTGGGGTACTTGGTAAGCAAGAATCTGAATTTAATTAGTTCTTGCCTTGTATGGTTCTTTCTCTTGATTAAAAGGCTGTAGATGTAGATGTAAAGAGACAGAGATTCTTCTTTTTTAATGTTGCTTTATAATATAGGAAGTATTTTTATTGGTTGATTTGAATTGGTTATTGTGCAGAGTAACCTGCAATTATATTCTGTTCTGATGACCAAGAAAAAAAATCCATCTTAAAAAAAACACAGTGCTGATGCTGTTGGAATTATATGTTGTTGCTACCCGCATGTATTTGGTATTAACATTAGGGTGATTAGTTGTACATATTGTCAGGGAATTTAAAGCAAATGGCAAGTGCAAGATGAGATGTAATTGTTTCTGTTTGCAAGGAGACAAAAACCTGAATACTGTTCTGACAGGTTCATTATGTATTTCTGGATTTCTGGATAATAAGAATGTTTGAGAAATGTTAATCACTGCCAGTGTCAGCTTTTATATTTAGCTTAGCACCTTAAAGCAGAAATGTATTACTACGGCTTAAGAGAGTTCCAGATAGAAAAAGCTATTTAAAGGGGATAATATTTTGTAGTCTTGGTTGTGGAGAAGTACATTAAGCCTCTGTTGTTTACATGAATACAATTGAATTGGAAACTCTGTTTCTTAGGCACGGTACGGATTTAGGAATCCGCTTTCCCCAAACTAGTCATGCCCAGCTAGCATGACTGGAAAAGTTAAAATCTCTTTCAAATCAGTCTCAGCTTCAGGTGACTTCACGGACACATTCATGTAGCTTTGTTGCTGATGACGCATGCACAAAGGGGGTGGAGGTTGCACTGAAACATCATGATGCATGTTTTGACATTTTCTTCCTTTGCTCCCCCCACCCCATTCCCCATGGACACCCATGGTACAGAAGTTGCCTTCTTCCTGGATTTTTTTTTTTTTAACTATCCAGTCTGGGACATCAGATTGCGGAAGGCTTAGGTTAGGAGCTTATAAATGCTGCTAAGGAATGAATTTGATGTTTTGTTTTCTGAGTTTCCTCTATAGAAGCACATCACTAGATGCATGTAATTCTACTGTTGTTTGTAATGGTTTTAAAAGCATAGGAGTATGTAATCCAGAGTGATAAAGTGATGTGTGATCTATAAACTCAGGTTTGCTTTAAACTGAGAGAAGACTGCTTGGTCATGTGGCTTAACTTTAGATCTGTCATAATATTGCTTCTTCAAAACTCATTTTTGGGCTTGATCTTGTGGTTTCCTGTTGGGTCTTTTGGAAATCATCTCTCTGCTTTTATCAGGCGATTAAAAAATGATGCACTGGCTTAAAGATTAAAAAAAAAAGAGATTTTACTTTCCTTGGTGTTGGCTATGAATGAAATCAATCTTCAGTTCTTGAAATGAGGTGAAGCTATTGTTTCTTCACCTGACAGACCTTCCCTTTTTGCTGGCAGGATGAACGATGCAATTTAATAGCTGTGTGTAACACAAAGTTCAGTATCCAGATGCTTGCTTTGATTTGTATCAGATATCTTTGCACGACTACTTGGTGTGTTCTTCACTTTCGCAGAGCAATTAAATATTGACTCGCAATCTCTGGGGACATGTTATGCATTAATTTAAAATTATGTGTGTGGTCAGCATGCAAAATCATCTTTCTGTTTAGCATAAATTCCTTGTTTCTGTTTTGTGTGCTTCTAGGTATGTGTAATCGCTCTACTTACAGTGCATACAGCTGTTACATTTATAATCTATAATCTGAGGGGCAGTAATAGGAATGCCGGGAGAGTAGGTGGGTGGGTAGAGACATTATCTAAAACAGAACAGTGTAATTATGAATTTAGAGACACTTTCTACTGAACAGAACAAAAGTCATTATGTGCACATAGTTGGTAATATTCAACCTGGTCACACATTTGTTCATCCAACTGATTGCCCTTAGTTTCTCTTGCTTAGTGGATCAACCATGTGATAGTAATACTATAAAGCTTTGAAAAGAGGCAGAGAAGATTATATTAGCGAACTTTCCCCTGAACTCATTACAACCTGAACATACAGCTCTACTGAAATGTAAGCCCAGGTAATCATGGATTCACTGACTGCTTTTCCTACTGGTTTTCCTTCCTTTTTTCATATTTTTTCTCCAATATATATTTTTGAGGCAACCAGGTGTTAGGGAAGGACTGGTGGTAGAAGACTGATGTATCCCTTAGGTCCTCACTCCTTCTGAACATATACAGGAATGTCTATAGTCTTGGCATACACAACACACCCCATTAATGAAATAGACTATGAAGTTAATTCCCATGCTCTGGATAATTTACATAATCACAGACATACAATCAGAATAGAGGGGATGTGGTGGCGCAGCGGCTTAATGACGCTGAAAGTTGCTGGCCAGAAATGGTTGACGCTTCAGCAGTTCGAGTCCAGCCTTCGCGTTAGCAGGGTGACCTCCTGTTTCCTCCCCAGTTCCTGTCAACCCAACAGTTCGAAAACTCATGTGAGTAGATGAATGGGTACTCTCACTCCGGTGGGAGGAAAAATGCTGGCGGCGCCTTGCAAAAAGGAGTCGGGAGCAGTTGCTGGTAAGCGCGAAAAACCGCGCGTGCCCGAAAAGGGCGCGAAGCAATGGAAACCCCGCCTCCTGCGCACGCCAGCTGGGCTCTGCTCTAGGAAGGAGGCTCTGGCAAACCACTTCCGAAACAATTGCCTGGAAAACTGCAAGGACTCGTCCAAGCAGTCACTGCAGAGTCGGTAACGACTGAGCGCAGATTAAAAAAAAAAACAATCAGAATAGCCCTCCCTCCTACCATTTCTTCCCCGGATTTTGCATGTGTAACTTTTTTGGAAAAACATACAGATGTGGTAGTTTTCTGAGCTTCTTTGGGAAGTCGTAGTTTAAACTCCCACAAGTGTTCTCCAAGAACGTTCCGAAAAGTCTAGTTAATTAAAGTGAAGGATCCTATTCCTCATTCATTCATTGACAGATTGTTGAAAAATGGCCATTCAGTTTGAAATCTGAAACTTCCACTTTTAATTATTTGCTGTCACTGTCTATTTAACTGTGTTGATCAAATTCTCTGATTAGTAATTGAAGTAGCTGGTCCCCGATTAAACAAATAATGGTAATCTTTAATAGCTATTACTGAAAGAATTAAATATTAATCATAAATGGCAAAGTGATTCTTAGTTAGAGGGCTATGCATCCTTGCTCTGATTAGGATCCAAAATGATGGACCTAAAATTATTCAATGCAAAGTACAAGTAGCACCTTTAGCTTATTTTTTTCTGAATTAAATTAGGAGGCTTCTGTCCAGGTCTTTTAATATTTCTTGAACGTGGCACATCATTATCACATGGGAATATGTTTTATTTTAAATTATTTATTTACTGTAAGTACTTATAACTTGTGAAAGAATGTAGACCAAGCTTGGGAGGAATGATTGAATTGTTATGGGAAGAATTTCAGAAAAGATTGCATAGTCCTGAGAAAGTATGAGAAAGAAATGCAAAATAATCCTGCCTTAATTTTGTTTGGAATAAGATGGAGTAGACAAACTCTAGTAGGCTTTCAAGATTCTGTTATTCCATGTTATTACAATAACAGCATTCTAGGATTCTTGCCGTACCTATTTCTTGACTTTGACTATTTCAAAGGGTTAACACGAATTACCTTTCTGGATAAGAATCTCCCAAGGCAGTTAAGAACTGTAGGGATTACAAATAATTTTACAATGAATATTATAGAAAACCAAACTAACAGAGCAGTTGTGAGTAATTACTCTGTGAGATATAAAAGTCCAGCTTTGCAGGCTTCTATGGTGATTCTGTTCTGAAATTTTATTTGGCTAATTCTTTAGGATATATATTCCAATTCCACACACTCATTTACAATATGTGAGAATAAATTCAGATCATTAATGAAAAAATTAACTACCTAGCAATTTGGAATTACTATATCTCTGGGTTTTGGGAAGAGACAGATTTTCTCGCTTCAAGTCTTTGCACTGAGTATTTCCTGTTCTATGGCTCAGAGGTAATCCTCCTGATATTTCTTATCATGACGAAATTGGGACTCATGATCATTTCTAAAGTTTGATGATTTGAGAAATAATACTGTTGTTTTTCGTTATGATCTTGGCAGATATTGCTAAGAATTTCAATTTTTAGAATTCTTTTTGCTGTCCTGAACTTAAGCAATATAATTTCGAGTGATTGCTGAAACTATAACAAGGCATTAAGAAAGTAAAAAGATCTGTGTTTACAATATTTTTTGAAGTATTTCAAATACTGTATATACTAATCTGAACTGCTAATCACTTTCAATGCTTCTATTTTCCTCTAACCAAAGTAAGTTCCTTAGGAAGGCAGATGACAGTGCCAATGTCAGATAGGTTTAGAACTAGCATGAACTCAACTGTGATACATCTCTTCATCATGAGTATGCAATCATTTACAAGCTCCCCAAATCAATTTCTCATGACCTCCCTAAGCACTGCATTAATTTTGGGAATTAGACAGTATATAAATGATACCTAACTCTACTGCTTGTTAACATATATTTGTCCCATTTATTTATTTATTTATTTATTTTATTTAATGGACTTGTCCCTGCCCATCTCCCTACAACGGGGGACTCTGGGCAGCTTACAACAACTAAAATCAAAAATACATAATTAAAAGTTATAAAAACCAGACACTACAAAGATAAAAAGGCTAAAAAATCCATTTACACTCTAGAACAGGCAATATGGGAATGCATGAAGGTAATTATTGATTCAAATAAGATTAATATGCTCTGGATAAAGAAATCAACAATTGATTTTAGATGGTGCTACCTACAATTTGGAACCCATCCTATCCTCTATTCAGTCATTTTCCTGTAGCAGAGCCAGGGTACAATGCCAGGGTACTTCTGCAATGGGGTATCTTCCTTTCACTTATTCCAGAGGAGGGCAAGATGCTTCTGATGGTGCCTCCTTTGAGAGGAGATAGCACCATCCTCAGGTCTAGCCATGGTCCAAAGTATATGCATACTCATCATCTCTCTTGAGGGCCCACTAAACCTTAGAAGATTTCCCTTCCCTTCCCTTCCCTTCCCTTCCCTTCCCTTCCCTTCCCTTCCCTTCCCTTCCCTTCCCTTCCCTTCCCTTCCCTTCCCTTCCCTTCCCTTCCCTTCCCTCTATATTATTTCCCACAAGCCTGGCACAACCAGCAATGTGTACATAGTAATTCCCTATCTGAGGATATGTCAGAGGACCACTGAAGCCTGGGGTTGAGGCAGGGTGCTGACTTTCAGTAGTGTACCAACACTACCTTTCATCACACTGTGGTGCATTCCGTGAGAGATTTGGGCCAGTGTCACTGCTGGTGAGTTGCTGACACAAGCTGCACAAGTCAGAGGCCCATCACCACTCTCTGAAGAACTGAATAGTCTGAGAAGTGTTGGAGACATCCCTCCTTGAGCTGCTGGATTCCGTTGCTAAGTTGGCAGTGGAGTGCCTGAGGCTGATGGTCCTTGGGAACTTTAACCTGCCACCTGGCAATGTTGTGCTTGGGGCAGCTCAGGAGTTCATGGCCTCCATGGCAACCAAGGATCTGTCCCATATGACAGAAAGCCCAACACCTACTGGAAGTTGCATGTTAGATCTGGTTTTTGTCTGAGGGCAGCTGTGATTTGGTATTGGGGGACATTACCATCAATCAGCTGCCATGGACAGGTCACTCTTTGGTTGCCCTCCAACTCACTGGGGCCACCCACCTCCAGAGGGAGAAAAGGCCTGTCAGCTTGGCCCGCCCCAGGTGATTGATGGACCCTATTGGGTTCCAGAGGGAGCTTGGGGTTTTTCCCAAAGACCCGTTAGGCAGTTTGGCTGAGGCCTTGGCTGCAGCCTGGAATAGGCATGTGACTGAGGCCCTGGACTAGATTGCTCCTATGCACCCTCTCTCTCTGCGCTGATCCTATAAAAGTTTCCCAATTGTTTCTGCTGTCCAGTATGATTGAGCAATGTGGGTGTGCTCTGGGTCCCATTGATTAAGCAGTGTAATCTTACAGGGACCCAGGAAGTATGCTGTCTTGGCTGTGGTATCTGCCTTCTGGAAAAACATCCCCCAGAGACTCATATGGCCTCCACCCTTACAATGTTCAAAAAATCACTAAGAACCTGGTTCTTCTCCCAAGTCTTGGGATAGGTTAGTTGTAGACTCCCTTTTTGTTAGGTTTTATAGTGGGTTGTATTGTTCTTCCAGTTGGCTATGATCTCTTTTGATATGAATAGTTGTTTTTTTTTTATTTGTAAGCTGCCCAGAGTCACTAAGTAGTAGGGCAGCCTCAAAATTAGATAATAAATAAAAATAAAATTTTACATAAGAATTTCAGTGAACGATAGCTGTATTTCATTACAATGACCCATAGATAATTCACATCAATATGTGACTCATTCATAAATTGCTAATAACATCAGTTTTGCAGACCACCAAGTATAGGGTTATCTTTCCAATTCTGAAAAATAAATCTTTCAGGTATAATTAAGGAATGGAGAATGTCACCTTCCAAGAAGTGGGAATATAGTTCAGAAGAATAAGAACATCTAAAAATATTAAATCTTGTCGCAAAATGGAATTAATGTATGTAATAACTTCTTCTCAGAATTGAACAATTGTAGGACACTATACAAATGTATATTTTAATGAAGCATTAATCTAATTGCATATCAAGCAATATTATGATTTACTCAAGCCTTTTCTGTATAAACACAATGGAATCCAATAAAACCAAATATTGTTTTTCTTTGAATAAGACATAATCTAAGATCTATAGCAGCTTTTGATATTGATCTTAGCTCCTTTTCCCATTTTCTAGATTAAATGGGATTTTCTAATTCTTTATTCCATTCATCCATTAAAGTTTAGATATCAAATTGATTCGTCATTAACAAAATTTTATAATTTTGAAGATGTTACCTAGCCAGGTAACAAAACATCTGCAAGAAAACGACCAAGCTTAGAGAACTCCAAGGACTCTACAAAATTTTATAAAGAACAATTGTAGAGTTTGTTGTTGTTGTTATCATAAGATTTAATAATCACTTGCAGTAGATTAGGCTGAAAATGTGACAGTCCAAATTGGAATGTCAACTGATGTTGTAATTGGAAATGCTGCCACTAAGCTGTACTCATGAGATTCATGAACAAATGCTGAAATCTCACCAGATCTCAACATTCTTGCATGAGAACTTATGTGATTGAATTCTCTGAGACTGGAAATGAAAATGTTTTCAAAATATTGCAGAAAAAGAACAGATGGTCATTTTTGTGATACCAAAGAAGCAATTAGCATCCGTTCCATTAAACTAAGACTCCGAAATAGGATCAAAGACAGTAGGGAGAACCTGTCCTAACGTACTCACTGATAAATAAGGTACACAGAGCCAGTTCTCAAGTTTCGGTAACCTAACCCCTTTGCTCATTGCAATAAACCTCCTCATTCTGAATCTCTGAGAATCTTGCTATCTTGGTTTTGAGCTGCTATAGAGAGCTTGATGTCTTATGAAATTTCAGTGTGAGACTTTGGACATCTTGGGAAATGTTCACAAAATTTTGCCCATGGTATTTGTGGACACTGTGTTGCCAATCCTTGATATAAAGTCTGTATTTCAGGACCTGTCCTTAGAGCTGCCTTTAATGATGATCACCTTTATCATCCTGTCTTCACCCTAATACTCAATCACACTATTAAAACTCCTCCCTGAAGCTTCATTCATATGCCTGCTGGTCAAAACTAGTTTGCTTCCTCTATGAGGACAAACCCTTTGAGTTGCAGTAGGTCTGATCGATCAATCAATCAATCAATCAATCAATCAATCAATCAATCAGCAAGCAAGCAAGAAGCCAGCCTTTAAAGTAATCTAAAATGTGTTTGTTTCATCTGGCTTTTCAACATTTAGTTTTCATGAGCTGCCAAATTTGTAAAGCTTTAGTTGCAATTATTGATTTGATGTGTGTGTGTGTGTGTGTGTGTGTGTGTGTGTGTGTGATAAGTCAAATGTTTTAGGAGTTTTATAATTGTTAATGTTTACTAATGATTAATTGCCGTATTATTTTAATAGTGTGATTGAGTATTTTGGAAGTTGCCTGAAATAAGATGTCCACCCTCCCTCTCCATTTTTTAAAGGTAATTTAAAAACTATTTTAAATCCATCATATAAATCCATTGGCTATAAATCCATCTGTCCCTTTTTAGTATATGAGGCAGATCATTTTTTTCTAGCAAGAGGCTTTCATTCTTCTCCTAACAATGTACCATAATGAGAGTTTTTGAAATCAAATTGTGGTACACAATGGTATGCTTCTCCTGGAGAAGGCAGGAGAGAACCAGGCAGGGCTGTACAGACAAATTTGCCTCTAATTTCTCTGGGGTGTGGTCATGTCATGAAAATAAAACTAGCTGAAATTAGGTGAACATATTTCCACCAAATCAAATAATCCATTTTAATTATATATGCAGCAAACAAGGACTTGCACCTCTAGTTTTAATGCCTAACCTAATTCTTGACAAGTACAATAAACCCCCAAAGTGTTGTTTAACAGGGAGGGAGGGAGAGAGAGAAAGAGAGAGAGAGAAAATCAGTTTAATGCAAATTGATCCAATCCCTACTTCCAGACTCTAAATGTAAAGCAGAATTCAGTTATATGCCAATATCCTCTTTTTTTTTTTTGAATGTCACAACTTTTTAAAAAATGCATACAAGGGGGAGAGATGTGCAGAAAGAAAATGTCAGAGGAAGAAAAAATGGCTTGCAAAAATGCATGTATTAGGAAAAGTGTAGATAAAAATGCATAAAGTAGAAGAACTCTGTAAGAAAAGGCATGTGAAAAAATTAATCCAGAAATGGAAGGGAATGAACATGGGGTATGAAGAATGAGGAACTGAACAAAATCGAATTGGACAGTATTGCATCTTCTCCGTGGTGTCCCATTGCTCATCCATTCTACAATATCTTTAGTTCTGAACCTGCTGTGCTGGAAAATGTCATGCAAAAGAAATGTATTTCTTTAATTCATTTATTAAACCTACATCCTCCTGCAATCTGACAATTTTGGAAGCTTACAGAGTATACAATATACAAATGTTAAAGCATCCCCAGTGTGATTAAAATGAATAATAATATCATGAAACCCCCACCAAGAACAAAAATTGCACTACAGAAGTTATAATCTTTTTTTACATATCAGAACTGGATAACTGCAGGGAAAAAAAAAAATGCCATTATAATCATGCCAATGTGGGGCTTGAAGGTTAATTCATAGGCCCACTTGGGGGAACTAGCTATCTCATGTCTCTGTTCTGAGCACTTATAGTGCATTTCCATTGATTGCTGTGCTTAGACAATGGCTCATAAAGGCACATAGTAATAAATCCAACTGTAAGCTTATGGTACTTGAAAAGCAGGCACCTTCATTTTGAAGCCTCTGTTGACACTCTGTCCACATTTAGCACTGTGATTATTCCTTACCCCAACCAAATAGGGGTAATATTTTTAATGAAATATGAAAATGTATCTTTTGTTTCTGCACTAAGACTGTTGAGATACAAAATGGTTATTAAAATGACTCGCAAAAGGGCATCTAGGCAGAACTGGAAAAATCCTTGTGGTTAACTACTTAAAGCTCATTCTTTCAACCTCCTGCTATACTAGAGAGAATTTTTAGAGAAGCTTGGGGAACAAGGTCCTTCCGTCCTTTCTTCCTGCCTTCTGAACCCTGTGATTTGCAATTCCAACTATTTTAGTAAGGAAGAGATTCCAGTAGAACTGCCTGTGTTGGATAGGTGGGCCAAGAAGAAGGGTCAGAACCGGTGGAGGGCAATACCATCTCTTCCCCTCTGCTACTGCCCTTTCTGTGTGATTCTTTTCTCTCTTAATTTCTCCCCACCCAACTGGCTGCTGGGAAGGAGGCAGAACAATTCTGCTAGACGTCTGATCTAATGGTCATATTCAGAAATGACAATGAAAGTGTTACTAGACTGAGAACTGAATGCAGTGCCTAAGTTATAGCTTGCCCATTGACACCATAAGAGGATATATTTTGTTCTTGGCTCCAGACAACCTGAAAATAGTGCTGGAGGTAGGTTATGAATCTAGAATGAGACAGGAATAATGGTGGTCTTTTCCCTTGCCCTCTTGTATTTTAAACCTTTTCCCTGTTATGCTATATCATGCTAGAAGACTGCTAGCTCAAAACAAAAAGGATTTTAATGCTCAACAGTGAGACTCGTGCAGCTCTGGGATGCTAATGACACCCTCTGAACTCTCATTTCTCACTGCATGGTATTTATTACAGAGTCTTAGGGACTTGAACAAATCAAGATGCATGAACTTCATTCAATAGAGTGCCAACTTTTATTACAGCCATGAACCAACAGTCATTAAAAAAAAGTAAAACAAAAATAAACGTATATGAAGCTGAAAAGAAAAGAAATTTATGTGAATTTTCAGACCTGAGGAGAGACAGATAGGGCACCTAAAGGCACAGAATTCAGCAACCCAGAAACATATATCTAAACGTAGTCAATCAGAAGAAGTGACAAATAAAAGTCATGTCCTTTACCAGGAAAATTTCCTCTTCACTGAAGGAGCACGTGGCTCAAAGAGTTTGAGCCATCCCACATAGTCATGTACGGTACCTTGATAAAAGGGAGTATTTTTGTAGTGTCCCAGTAGGATAGTAGAAGACAGTGCATCCAGTTTGGCCAAAGTGAAAGCCCAGTAGAATTTGAGGACTGGGAGATGAGAAGCAGAAGGCTGGCACATACCCCATTTGAACACACAAATACTCACACACATGTTGCAAGGTTATAGTACTTGCTTTAGGATCAAGCAGACAAAATCAAGTGATTATTCTCAAGGTGACTTCCAGCCTCATCAAATGAGTTATTAGGGAAATATAGGTATGTGGAAGAGCAGGCTGCTTGGAAAAAACTGCAGGCCCCTGGGCTGCCTTCTTTCCCTCCCATTGGAGCCTTCTCCCCAGCATCAGCACGGCAGCGTTGCCAGTAAAGCTGCAACCTTGACACAGGTGTGGGAGGAGACACACGTTTTGAGCTCTGCAGCCACCAGCAAACGGAATACAGCAGCCGAGCGAAAGAAGGTGTTTTTCCTTCAGAAGGAGTGGATGGTCCAAAAGAGAGGAAAAGAAGTATAGAGGCCCAGCAAGACTAAGCAGAACATTAAAAAATGCAATGCTCTAATGCTCGCCATTAACAGAAAAAGAAATCTCAGAGAGAGCAGACTTAAGACAGAACAGGAGAGAAATGTTGATGCATACTAGCAGTAGGATAGAGCAGAGTATATAGGTAATTGTAATAGAGTAATAGAGTAATAGGCAATAGTAATAGAGTATAGTATATTGAATAGCAATAGTATAGAGTATAGTAATTGTCATAGTAGTAGTAATTTTCATTGTAACAGTATAGAGATAGCAGTAGAGCAGAATATAGGAAGCACTCACATATCACTTTTCTATGTTTGTTTTTACAAAATAAAACATCTCCCCAACCCTTATAGGGAGATATAAAGAAACCACCTGTCCAGTGTTTTTGTGTCTCTCTTGAACCTGGGTCAATCCAACTGGGCATGATTTAAAAAAGAACCTGGGACGAGGTATATGAAACCTGGATATAATCTATCACTCTGGCCCCTTTGGAGAACCAGAAAGTCATTGGAACGGCCTTTCTCATTGGAATGGCAGCCACCCAGGCCAACCAAAAGCCTGTCATGGTAGAGTAGTTGTCCTTAGATTGTTGGACCTGGGAATAAGAAGCTCTATCTTTTGGAGAGAAGAGGCAGTTAAAATGGGCTTTTGAAAAGGTGGTGTTGCCCCCAGTGCATGGGTTAAATGCACCAGCACTTATTACTGCAACATCAGAGTAAGAATTTAATAGTTGTCTAAAAGGTCCCAGAGATTGTTAATGGCACTCTATGAAGAAGGAGAAGATAAATATTAATAAACAATATTAATGGTGTGAAGCCTAAATTTGAAGAGAAGGGCCAAGGCCATGCTAGCACATAACTCTACCATAATCATGGGACTGTTGAAGTTAGCGGGAACTATTATACTTCTGAGGGTCTCCCATTTTTTACACTGGGTAGTGCTCTAAGGATATAAGGGGCATCATCTATAGCCCAGGTTTATTAGAAGATAAGAATATCAAAAGTAATAATATAATTCAGGGAGAAGCATCCAGGTTCTTCATTTTCCAGCCAGTGATGTTTCACGAAAGAATGGAGATTACATCATGATCCTGGAAGGGTCCATTAGCATCAGGGATCTCAATCAATGACCTGCTTGAACTATCAGGAGGAAATGGAACGAGTTGAACAAAGGGATGATCTAATGAGTCAGTAGCTGAGCAATGAGGGGCAAGCATCATGCCCAATAACTGATTCATTTTGCCTGTAAAATCTTAAATTAATAAAGGTGCAATTGGGAGGTAGCATCAAATACTGAAAAGCTTGAACCCCTGACATTAGGAGTTCAATGGAGTGACTTTAATACTTCAATAAAGATATCCAAATTAGGGAGTAGGCAGGATAAGAGGGACTGGGAACCAGGCTTCCATAGAATGGAGTTTGTGAGGCACCTTTCACTCTTACTGAGAATGGGTGATCTCTCCAATCAAAAGACATGACATGATGGGCACCAACCACAGCTACCAACTTCAACTACCGGAGTGAAGTGGGGAAAGGTAGCAGCAGGAGATACAAGCCCTATGATAGGAGCAATGGTTGCCATTAAAGCTCACTTAAGGCCATTAAGCCTTTGTAGAGTTTCTTCCTGGCCCTCCTTGGAAAGAGTGCCAAAAGTACCAATAAGGCCAACTTCTACTGCATTGTGCTTGGAACTGTTCTGCATATCAGAATGCTTGCTTTGCTTTGTCAATGGCAAACATGAAGAAGAATGATTGACAACAGGTACTTTATTTGGAGGGCTGTGCAATCCATAAGAGGCAGAACTAAACATAAAGAGGCAGTGGGATTGTTGTTCCATCACAAAATATTTGAATTGAAAAAAAAAATAGCAAGATACAGCTTCATTTTAAGCAGCATATGAGGAAGGTTGCTTGAAGTTCCATAGAATTCCTTTCCTTCCAGGCAGACTTAGAAGCCACTCGGCTGCACATAGTCCTCCCTGCTGATATTGACAGTGAAGGAGCTGTTTTCCCCTCAAGGTGAAGTATTTTGTAATGCTTGAATAGGAGTTTACTGTTATTGTAGCATGTTACAGTCTACTACGTGCTATTGGAATTTAGGTATAAGTAATTCCCATCTAGGTATAAATAATGTACCTAACCAACTTTCACTGATCTCAAAAAGCTGAGCAGAATCAGACCTGGTTAGTATTTGGATGAATAATCACAAAGAAATTGCAGAGCTGTGAACTAGATTAGGAAGTTGAAAAATCATCCTAGAAGGTGGAAATGGCAAATGATTTTCAGGTGCCCCATCCAGTGAAAGAGATGGTTGCCTAACCTTACCTTCTATCTTGACTTTAGTTAGGTATGTCAGAAGATGACATATATTAAGAGAGAGATTATGAAAATATTATCACTTCTGATTTTCTGAAATGTCTTTAGACACCTTTCAGAGTCTTTTTGTGCTTGGTAAAATGAACAAACTGCTTTGAGGAATCTCAATTTTCTGCATGCCAGCTCAGGAGCCCTTGAGTGCTGGCTGGTTAATAAGGAATGAATGGGTAGTCTTTCAATCCAAGAAATATGAATCTGATCTCATCACTTCATGGCATGTGTTTGTGAAATGTTTGTTGCCTGCAGCTGCTATGATTTATTTTGTTAATGTTTCTTCTGGAACCAGTCAATCAATCAAACAAACTCTTACGTTCAAAGTAGGTCACCCTTTAATGTTACCTTTGCTAGAATCAAGTCAACAAGTTTATGGCTGAGCCATTGCAATGGATGGGTCACACCTGTTTTCTTTGTATGGGTACTTGAGCATTTTTTTCTAATTCTGATATGAATATTCAGTGTTCTTTTGCATTAATCGGGTCACAGACTCATATATATTTTTACATGTGCACATATTATGGGAATCAACAGAATTCAATGTTTGTCCTGATCACAGCAAAGCAAGGAAGGAGCTGTCCAGCAGGTCAGCAATCAAAAATCATTAGGTTAACTAGAAAGATAACTGTCCAGAAGATTGCTTAATCAGAGGCAAATCAATGGAAGCTGTTGCATCAGTCATTTCCAGGCAAAATTTAAGAGTTATATTTATTTTATTGATTTATTTTTCTGTTGATATTTATTTCATTGACTGATGTGTTAGTTATAATCTGACTTTATATTCAATAGAGTAAGGTGACTGGCAATAATTAAAATGCAAAATACAAAGTAGAAAATAAAAACATAAATTAAAACTAGTTCGCAGATTAATTTACATTTACAAGGCTGATGAAATATTTGAATCTTGGCTGTTCTTGTAATGGAAGAGAGACTGAGAACCAAACAGTTTCCAAGGGAGTACGTTCCAAATCTGGGAGTGACCCAGAAGGCCCTCTCCTGCATGCTAGAAGAACAATAATGTGGCATTAGAGGCATCTGCAGAAAAACCTCTCCTGCAGATCTCATAGGTTTGACAGGTTTATATCTGGAGAAATGGTCCCTTATATATCAAATCCTAAGCTATTTAAGGCTTTGGAGATGAACACTTATATCTTAAATAATATATGGGAGCAGTTGACAACCGGTGAAGATTATTCAAGTCGGCCATTATATAATTCCTGCCATTTGCATTGATTAGTAGCCAATTGCAACTGTTAGAATATTTAAAAAGTAGACCCATAAGAGTGTGCTGGAATAATCAAGATGGGACAAAGCATGGATAATTGTTGCTAAATCTAACAGCCCAGGAATGGTCACAGTTGGCGTAGTAGTTATATTTGTTCAAATGTTGCACTACTGTCACATGTAAGTCCAGTAACAGCTGAGGTTCAGGGAGGTAAACCTGTTCTTCCAGGGCAAGGCAACACCCTCCAGAACAGGTTAAATTGCTATCAAAATTCTGAGTCCAGTTTTCTATTTATCCTGCTTTCTGGTATCCTTCCTGATAAACTACTACTGCTTTGATACTAACTGTAATTATGGTCATTTCTCCTAAGTAGGACTTTGGCACAAGATGCCTTGTACTTTGCTGCATTGACTATGCTTCAGTTCAGTATCACTAACAACTCTGGAAGGGATCCAAAGCTAGAGAGTTGGCCCTTTTGAAGAACATTCAACCAAGTTAATTCTGTGCCACTTATGAATAGATTTTATTACTGATAGCCTGCAGTACATGGTAGAGTTGCTTTCCAGAAGGGCTTTGGGGAAAGAATTGCCTAATTGGGTAGGAATGTGTTGTATGAGGCTATATGAGGCTTGCTATTTGTTATTAAGTTTTTTTTTATTAAGGAGTGCTTGGGAATCAACAGATACAATAATAGCAAATAAACTATTTGCTATTTAATGGTACAACAGAAGAAGTACTTTGGAAACATAGTCATTTTATGTCCTCTACTGGTGCCTAAATTTAGATAGCTAGATTAGATAGGAGAGCCAGTTTGATGTAGTGGTCAAGGCATTAGGAGACCATGAGTTGTAGTTCTGCGTTAGGCACAAAGCCAGCTGGGTGACCTCGGGCCAGACACCCTTTCTCAGCCCTAGGAAGGAGGCAATGGATAGTCACTTCTGAAATCTTGCTAAGAAAACTGCAGGGACTTGTCCGGGCAGTTGCCAGGAGTGAGGACTGACTCAAAGGCATATGCACACATAACACACACATACAAAAGATTAGATAGATTGGAGGATGGATGGATGGATGGATGGATGGATGGATGGATGGATGGATGGATGGATGGATGGATGGATGGGTGGGTGGATGGATGGGTGGGTGGGTGGGTGGGTGGGTGTGTGGATCTGAAATATGACAAAAGTCAAGGATGCAAAAAAAAATTCAAGTTTTCAAAAGTATACAATCAGGGGCTTTTAAAGTATGCATTCCTGTGTTTTGTTTTGTTTTTTAAGGAAAAAGAAAACCTGCTATTGTCAGTTCCTATGTCCAATATTAAGTTACTTTTCTGATAACATCTTTATCTCACTGCTTGACATTGCCTTAGAGTCTTCTTATTTTTACAGCTCATATTATATTATGAAGTAAAACTTAAGAAAATGTTAAATTATTAGCATGTGAGTGACTGGCATATCCATTATCTTTTATGACACATTAAAAGTGCTGTCAAGAGCTGGCATTTTATTTAGTCTGCTTCTCCAGAGCCACCTCAGGCGCTCCACCCCCTGCTTGAGCAGGAATTATAAATGATAAATGAATGGAAGATTATATATTATTGCCTAATTAAAGGTACATTAACGTGAAACTAAAGATGAGAAATTAATAGCAAAACACATCAATATGCAGCAGTAATAGAAACTGACTTATTTGAGCTTCTTGCATTTTAAGAGCGACCATGGCTGCAATGAGTAACTCTGCCTAGGATCCTTTAACAGTGGCATTCAACAGCTTTTTCTTGCGCACTGTCCAAATTGTGCAACCCACTTCATTGAAAACATTTATTCTGAAACATAAGCATTATTCAGAGAATTGATTGTTGGCTTGTTTGTGATGCGTTCCACGTAGCCTGAGCATGGCCACATATTAAGGTGCAGACAATCATCCTGATATTGTCTAAGAAAGCAACATGCAGTGTCAATAGGTCTGGCATTTTCCATTCCTCCTCCAGATTACTGGCTGCTTCAGCTTATAGATATTAGGGAAATAGGTGAATGCACACATGCTCCATTTACGCTGAAATCCTATACATGGAAGTAACTCCTGTTCCGTTTAAGGGATTTTTTTTTTTTTTTGTATAAGTAATGATAGAATCACAACCTTAATTAAGCTTGTGTAGCAGGTGACCCATTAAGTCAAATGCAACTCAACTCATCAGCTCTGTACAATGGCCTGGTATGTATATGACAATCCCTTTCTTCTAGCTCTTGCATTTGCAAGTAAACTGCAAAGCCCTACTCCCTATTAAAAAAATATATATATATATAATTTCCTGGTGAATTGGGACCAGCGCCATGGGTTATATAATTTTGAAGTTCCTGGTCGGAAACTTCCTTACCTTAAAAATTTCCCTCCAGCTCTTTCATTCTGTCCATTGCTGTATTTGCTTTTTCTCCTGTGCCTCTAATTTGCAAGGGGAAATGCTTGGTCTTCAAATTCTCAGTAAGGGACAAAATAATATCAGTAAAATCAGGAATGCGAGGAGCAATTAAATGTGGTGAGGAGCCTCTCTTGGTGGAGTTTCTTCCTTTTCTCCACATGTCTCTCATCCTCAGTCCAGGCTGTTTCTCCCTTTATGCCACTGTGCTTTCATTACCTCTGTTTGTACTTTCATGGTCCAATTTGCTATCTGCAAATGAATTATTAAGCATCCAAAGCAGTCCTGTTTAATGCAGTGTAATTTTGGGGGTGGGGAAGTGGGGTAAAGATAGAAGAGGACAACCTCTTACCTTGTTTGCAGATTGTTTCATGTAGGTTGTTTCCTCACATCATCATTTCTTTCAGTTATACTGGGGAAAAGGAAATGAATATAGGTCACGGATGGGAGGAGAAAGACATTCCATCCATGGGGTTCATTCTAAGCCATGACTCTTATCCCAGCTTTATACAGCAGTGGTTCTTGCCAGGACAGAACTGTATTTTTCTCACTGTCGGAGCTTTAAGTTTTAGTAGTGGAACAAATTCTAAGCAAAATATAAAGATATGTATGTCATGTTTGCAGAATCACACAAACATGTATACTGCTTGAGTGTTCTCTTGCTTCCATCAGAACACTCTGTAGTTTTTTAAATGATCTAAATATGATTTTGCTGTTTGTTTTGTGATATAAAATGTCCTGATGTCCAACCGAAAACACAGTGTTTATTGACACTACAAATATAATATTAATATTCCAGGTATTTACCAAATTGCTGTAGTACAAAATCATTTTCTTTCTGGCAAAGGGACCCAGAAGCTTCCTAAAATGAGTGAAAGAGGTGACATTTTCCCAGTGAAACCCAGTTTTCATCTGAAGCACAAGAACTAGCTGATCAAAGAGATCAGTGTAATTTACGAGAGAAGCAGGAAGTAAAGAACTGTGAATAATGCCGTGTTCTTTTCTGGTAAACCCACCATTATTGGGATTTTGCTTGTGGTCTCAGTTATTGCAAAGTTCTACATTGGTCTGCTTTCAAAGAGGATTCAGAAGCTACAATTTGGGGGGACTCTGCAACTTGTTCCATCTCAAGAAGTCCCTGCCAACTATTTAAAACTCAATTGCTATGGCTCCCATTGATCTCAGGCCAGGCTTGCAAATAGGCATTCACCTGCTGTAAGAATAGTTTCCTGCAGGAAGGTTTTATGAATGAATACAGTTATTGGTTTTTTTCCCCCCCTTTTGCAGTGTAATTTTCTTTTTTGAGATGTGCAGAACAGGCACATCAATGAATATGGATTTATTTGCCAAGTTGTTTAGGGAAAAAGCAGAGACCTTCTGTCAAGGTCTAAAACCGCAGGAAGTAATACTGACCTGCAGTATGGGAAAACCAGGATGAGGTGAACTTGTATTTAGTCTGCAGTATAAAGGCTGAATAGGAGCTGGATGCATATGGACCCTTCTCTAAACTGCCAGCTGACTCCCAAATTCTGAGCACATATACATCCTTACATCTTTAATGTAAGACTCAATCTTGGAATAACCCAGATGATAAGAATTTTCAACCACTCTTGCGCTTAGATTCACAATGCCCCAATTTCACTGGATACTTAATGGGATTAGCATTCGGTTTCCAGACTGCTTTAATTTATGGCATTGAAATGGCTTGTTAAAAGGACTCGTGTGTGAGCTAGAAGAGCAAAGAGAGAATTGCCATGCTTGAATCTGTACCATCAAAATGACAAAACGAGTTTACAGTCAACAGTAGCTTATCGATGAGAGATGCTTAAGTGGCCAACTGCTGAGCACTGCAGGCTGAATACATGAAATGGACACCCTGAATAGATTATGTGCTGGGGAAAAATGAAACATTTTTTCCCTCGCATTCTTAATCTGTGCCTGCCCCCTTCCACCTTCTAGACATATTGGTATTGATGTTCAGCTGCTTATTTTAACTCATGTATAGCCTACCATTTTTATAATCTACTATTTTTTCCCTAGCATAGCAGCAAAAGAGTTATAAGCACATTTGGGATGTCACCTGCCCTGTTCTCACAATGCAAAAGAGATATATGAACCATTATGGGCTGCGGAGGATTCTAGGGACATTCTCTAGAAGACACGATCAGCCCTGTTACAGGAACAGAGAACAAGATTTCAAGCTCTCTTGAAGCTCCACCTTATATGGGGGATGTTAGAACTGGAGAGGATCTTACACAGTGTGGCATCTTGATCAAAGCAGGGTTAGGGTTGTTGCTGTCTATCGCTTGCTTGAAGATCTTTAGTGTGGGAGAGACCGCCACTGTTCTAGGTAATTGGCTCCATTGTCAGTCTGCTCTCACCAACAAGACATTTCTTCTCCTGCTCAACTGAAATCTATTACCCTTTAACACAAACAGAACCCATTAGATTTAGTTCTGCCCTTTGATCTCTTTATCATTTACTCTGGGATGATCTTTCAGATCCTGAAAGAATGCTATCACATCCTACTCGGTCTTCTGTGCTTTGTGCTAAGTATACTCAGTCCTTCAGCTCAATAGCAGTAAGCGGACTGTCTTTCAGAAAACCTGGCTATTATTGAAGAACCCTTGATAAGCTTATATCAGCATCCCATAAGACAGCTTTAAAGCCAATTAGCCAAATGGTTGGGAGAATAATCATTGTTATTTTCTTCTACTCATTTTCAAAGGGGAATTCTTTTCCGGGTGTCCACCGCATGTGATTCTGGTTGCTCGGCTGAGCTGCTGTTCTCAGAGCTGCTTGCACGGATGTGCAGAAGGCTCTCAGAATCAAGTGCTTGTGATGGTGACCTGTTTGCTTCTTTCCCAGCATTGTTCTCTACCAGGCAGAGTTAGTGCAAGATAGGGGCCCACAAGCTGAAGGCAATTACTTACTCCAACCGGTTAGCCAGAGATGGGCAACCTCTAGATGACCAAGGGATGATGTCCTTACATTGGGGGGGGGGAGCATGAGAACTGCAAGTCTCATAACTTGTGGGCGAGAATGGGTGTTCTAATGTGGTAATGGATATTTTCTTTCTTTTTAAAATGGTGGTGTGCTAAGACCAGCAGAGGTACAGAGTAACCTGGGCCAAGGCAATATTTCTAATTTATGGATGAAGAACAATGAGGTTAATGTAAGTAATTGGGTCTGGCCAATCATCTCTGAATCATTAGGAATCCGCTACAATAACTTACGATGAGGATTGGAGGACTAAGTGTTCGTTTGTTAGATGTATGTTTTCCCTTTCCTCCAGGAGTGTAAGAGGGCATGCACATGACTCCGTCCTCCAGTTTTCCCCAAAAGTCAGTGAGGTGGATTGGGCTGTGAGCTCAAAATCACCTAGTAGGCTTCCATGGCTGAGTATGGACTGGAACCTAGATATTTCTGGTCCTAATCTAGTGCCTTAACCCCTTCACCACATTCCGCTCTCAAAGTGGACACTTTTTCCAAATACTGAAAGTTAATTCTTATCTCAAAAATTACTTGCTTAAGCTAGAGTAAGTTGCATACTAGTTGGCCATTGGAAAATAGATATATTGTGGAAAGTTGATTTATTATAAAAATTCAAAGTTTAATGCATTGGTCGCACTTGTGGATGATCTCTGGCAAGAGATCCATCCTTGCCCTTCTTGACCTCTCAGTGGCTTTCGGTACCATCAACCATGGTATTCTTTTCGGTCGGCTGCAGGAGTTGAGGCTGGGTGGCACAGTGCTGTGCTGGTTCAGCTCCTTTCTCTAAGGCCGAACCCAGCTGGTGTTAATAGGGAGCAAGAGGTCCAACCCACGGCCCCTAATTTGTGGGGTGCCTCAGGTTTTGGTGCTCTCGCTGCTCCTATTTAACATCTACATGAAACCATTTGGTGAGATCATCTGGCACCATGGGATGAGGTATCATCAGTATGCTGATGCTACTCAACTATATATCTCCATCCCAGGTGACCTAAGTGATGCTGTGGCTACACTTTCAAGGTGCCTGGAGGCTGTAGGGGCCTGGATGGGGAACAACAGGCTTCAACTGAACCCTGGTAAAACGAAGTGGCTGTGGGTATGGGGAGCCTTAAGACCTAGGAGTTTATCATCTTTAGTTCTTGACTACCCCAGACAGACCCGGTGTGTAATCTGGGGGTCCTCCTGGACTCACAACTCCTGTTCGAAGAGCAGGTGGCAGTCGTGGCTAGGAGGGCCTTTGCACAACTTCATGTTGTGCACCAGTTAAACCTCTTCCTCAGTTGGGAGGTCCTCTGCATGGTCTCTCATGCCCTGGTCACCTCCTGGTTTGATTACTGCAATGCGCTCTACATGGGGCCACCCTTGAAGAGTATCTGGAAGCCACAGCTGGTGCAGAATGCAGCAGCGCACACAATTCTGAATGCCGCCGGGGAGGGGACATATAACACCGCTGTTATGCAAGCTGCATTGGTTGCTGGTTTGCTTCCATGTCCAATTCAAGGTGTTGGTCATCTCCTTTAAAGCCCTTCATGGCACAGGACCAGGTTATCTGAGGAGCCGCCTCACCCCTGTTATGTCAGCCCACCCCACTCAGTCTGGCAGAAGGGGCATGCTGCGGACCCCACCAGTCAAGGAATTTCGACTGGTGGGATCTAGGAAGAGGGCCTTTTCTGCTGTGCCCCCCACTCTATGGAGCAACCTACCTCCTGAGGCACGGTGTGCCCCCGGTCTCATGGCCTTCAGGAAGAGCCTGAAATCCTGGCTATGCCAGATGGCCTGGGGGCCAGATGGAGGCTCGCATCAGTGGAAGTGGCTTGTGAGGTAATTGATTCTGCCTCCCCGCCCCCTGGTCATCTTGAATGTTTTTAGTTTTTATGTATAGGGTTTGCTTATAGCTTGACCTTTTAACTGATTAATCAATTTTAATTAATTAATGGGTATTTATTTTTTTAATTGTTTGTGGGTTTTGTTTTAATTGTGAATTGCCCAGAGTCACCGATTGGGGGAGATGGACAGCATACAAATCTAATAAATAAATAAATAAATAAATAAATAAATAAATAAATTTAAATAAATAAATAGATAAATAAATAAAATTTGAAAATTGGGCCAAAAGATTAATATTAAATGTTTGCAGAACAAGCATGTAATGGGATTAGTCTGTTTTTTCATCTCTATTAAAAATTATTCCATTAAGCAAATTATCAGAAGGTAGCTAACAGAACAGAGAGAACAAGCCGAAGCTTGTGGTTCTCATGAGGTTCTGCTATCAAAGTGAAGTAAGATACTGGAATGGATTAAAATATAACATAGAAATGGGAGTTTTATTTGAAAAACAGCAAAATAGGCATTTGTTTAAAAAAGTATATAAACCTCAGTTATAGGAGTGCCTTATCACAAAACAAAGGTGTATATAAAAAGAGAATAAGCGTGAAGGACAAGGAAGCTGTAGGAAGAGGGAGAAGATGGGAGGAAAAATCCATCATCTGCCAAGACAAAAGAAGATAGAAATCCTTAGTAATAGTTTAGGAAATTGTTTATTTATCTATTCAAATATTTTTGTAGACCCAAGTAGTAATTCTGTTCTCAGAAATAGTATATGAAATAATGATTTAAGGAACTATCTTTCAAAAATTGAGCTCCTTATTAGCAACTCATAACAATGGGCTCTTATTGGCTTCCAACAAGACAAGAGATTCATAAGTTTCAGGATGCCAGCCTCTCTTGATAATGCTGAGGTCAAAACAGAGCCCTGATTTATTTCCTGCATTTTGATGGACAGTCTCTAGATAACTGCCTTCCACAAAAGCCGAGGGCAGGAAATTGTACAGCATAATGGAACAATTTGCATTAAACTCCAGTGGAGAATAAACAAGTCTGCAATTTTTTGACATGCCTTATTCTTAACTTACATCTCTCAAATTCCTGTCAAGGAAATCATACACCTTTTGCTTTGAAGTGACCTTAAATGTATAATTATGTGACAAGCTGTTAGAATACCAAGGGATTTATTTGAATCTGAGGAGTAAACTACAGGCGGATATTTTCAAGAGTCCTTCCCGTACATGTTATGAAAATTGCTTAAGGGCTTATTTACATAATAAGCATTAATACCTCTTTCTGAAGCATTTAAGGATCTCTAGCATATTGGTTCTGCAAGTGGCAGGCTAAAAAGTACTTAAGCAATTTGATCTCTCTCTCTTTTTTTTTTTTTAAATGCTATATATAAGCAATAGCAAGAGAGCCAGCATGGTGTAGTGGTTAAGGTGCTAGGGTATGAGCAGGGAGGCCTTCTAGTTCTTCCTTGGACACAGAAGCCAGCTTGATATCTTAGGTCCAGTCACTCTCTCTCAGCCCATATTGGCATCAGCCTTTGTGACAAATCAGCTGATAAACAAAAATGCTTTGATAGCTTGGCTATAAGAATTAGGTGAACATGGTGGTCTACACGGGAAAAAGGCCAAGGAACACAACAACATAAACCATAGCAAAAGATGAGTCGATTACAATTTTCAATCTATCTCATTCTCATGATTATAGGCAAAGGATTATTTGAAACATTCAGAATGGAAGCACTGAATTCTCGTGAGCTTGCAGTTTAAAACAGGAGTAAGCAGCATGAAGTTCTCATAACCCAATAGCCCAATGAGCACATCTATTGTCAAAAAAAGACCCCTATGATACTTAGCAGGCTCTCCTTCTGCCTGTAAGTACCAGCAACTTAGTTGTTATGCAACGATAGCAACCAAAATTCTCAAGACACTACATTCCACACCCAATCGAAATCCTAAATTGCACAGTACGCTTGCCAAAATGCAGAATACATGCACTTGTCTCAGACTTGCTCAGAAAACAGAAATGATTGCTGAGTCCAAGGATTTTGCTTTAAAGTTATTGTTTTCATTATTGGCCTATATGTCAGGACTCCAAGGAGAGCGAATGAAAATATGGTGAGAAAGCATTCCTTTTCTGAGTGATTTTCATCACATGCAAAAGCCCTACTGATACACAAAATAGCTTTCCCCACTGTGTATTTCTATCACCTAGAGCAAGTTTGACTGCCCAAATTCATTTGAAATTCAGCAAACAGAAATTGTTATTCCCTTCCTCATTTCTCCTTCTCACGCCTTTCAACAATGCTTACTGTGAGGAATTTCATATTACTGAGGTTGCACAGAGTGCCCCTGTAACTGATAAACAGAAATGTCTTTACTGAAGCAGCTCAAAACTTCATGTAGGATACAGATGGAAATACTAGCAAAATGCTTTTATCCAAAAGCGGTAGAGGGGGAAATGGTCCCATGTTATGCCTCATGAAAGGATGGATAGTACAATTCCCCTCCCAAGATTTGGTGTGAATTTGTAGAGCGTAAATCATAACTTAGATGGAAGATTAACTCTGGAAGAATGTCTATATGACTGAAGATCATTGTTTAAGTACTTGAAGGCTCCTAAGCTTCTTTCCTGGGTGTGCTTTCTGGGTGATGTTCACCAACATCTTACAAATCAGAAAAGACCATACCTTGTACCACCCTTATTACCATACTTTCTGTCTCATCCTCTTCATTTATATGCAGCATCCATTTATATTCCTCCATAAGCATATATTCTTCTAATTTAGATGCCCTAATTGTGATTGTACTTTTCTTATGCAAGATATGCAAGAAGAAAGTTACTGGTATAGTCATGGATCCCTAATAGCTCAAAATACACTTCTGTGCCTTCAGAAAATTTAGGCGCTAGAGGCCAGATGCACTTCCACATAGAGGTGAATATATGTAGCTCAGGGCTGAACTGTGGAATCCTTGGGGTTCCATCGCATTTTAGCACTGAAGATGTTACCTAGCCAGGTAATGAAACGTTTGCAAGAAAAGAACCAAGCTCAGAGAACCCCAAGGACTCCACGGCACTTCTACATCTCTGTCCTGTTGTCTCTTGATCTCCCCATATCCATATAATTAATCTGTGGCTGCTATCAGGAGTTGCTGTGATTAGATTTGAGAATTCAAAGTTCTGGGCTTAGCTGCCTCAGGTAATGCAGTTGAGATCATCTAAACAGAAGCTTAAAAAGTTTCTGTTTAACTGGTTGTATCTCTGAGCCTGGCTTTATTCATTATCCTTACCAAGAAAGTGGACAGAATTGGGGTTCTATGAATTTGTCAGGTTTTCTTTCCACCACATTTTTTGCTAACATTTTTTAAAAATGTTTTGCATTAACTAAACCAAGCTATCTGTCCCAGTAGATAGGTAGAGACATTCCCACTGAAACAGTCCTGCTTGTCATGTTTAAGACAGGATTGTTGGACAATAATTCAGCCACTGCAAATATTGGCTGAGTATTCAGGTATTTAAAGTCAGAATGTTTAAGATCTGGCTTCCAATGCCTTCTAATGAAATGACCAACATTTGTTTCACTTTCTCTTATTTATTCCTTAAATAATCTGTTTTTCTATCTCATTGATAAAGACATTTGTGAATTGCAGTAAGCCCTTTTTTAAAGAAAGCAAACAACCAAACATGAATGGAACAGAATTTTCAATCTTTCCTGCTATAATCATATCCCGATTAGACTGGAATAGATGGGTAGCAATTGTCTTCTTTGCCTAGAATCCTACATGGTTTCTGGTGAGACCTGGCTCCTTCCTAGAGCTCTGTATTTCAACTCTACAGCTTCGTACTATTAGGGATTCAAAGCTGTGTTGCTGAATAAGGGAGATACTAAGAAAACATAGGATCAAACCTCTTAATGAAACAAAATCTTTACATAGCCTTGCCTTGATGCCATCCTAGTAAACTGAGAATCTGGAAGACAAGAAGGCCATTAGCCTTATAAGAGAATGTGCTTCGATTTTAATAGCATTTATAAGATATTAAATGCAGAGAAACTCTCTTGAAGTTATGGATTAGTGATCCTAGCCCTTAGAATTGCTTCCATCAGTATGAATTTATGCATAAAACTGAATGTGTGGACTTGATTTTGGGCTTTGAGTAGACCCATCTTAAGAATATATTGGGAAGGCAATATGACTTTTGGGCACTAAATGTGGCAATTGTGATTCAAAACAAAGTAACCTCCCCTGGAGCAGTCCTAAAGAAGCTTAATTTAACCATGACTCATTTAATTACAATGGCTGTACTCTGTGTGTAACTAAATCTGGATTAAAGCCATGGTCTCTTCAGTACTTGTGTAGAATTTGAAGAAATGTAGACCTGGCCTTGGGAATGGGAAAGAATTAAGAGAACTGTTAAGGAGGAATTTTGAGTAAAAAAGTTACTCAGTCCTAAGAAATAGGAAAGGGTTAGCAAGAAACTCAAAATAACTCTGTGTTGCTTTTGTTTGGTATCAGAGGGGCAGAGAGAAACTGTCAGGCTTTCAAGTTTCTGTTATTCTACTATAAAACAGTAAGGAACATTTCTGGAATCCTTGCCATATCTGTTTTTTGACCTTGCCTACCTCAAAGGTGGTAAAAATGCCTAGAAAATCTACAGCATAAATGAAAACAGTGGAGTCTTAGAACATGATGCATTTATTAAGGAACAAGAACATTACTGGGCATATTTTATGGGTACATTAACACATGTCTGATGTGTGTTGTGAAACATAAGGCAAAAGGCCATATATTTTCAAATGCTCACATACTATATTAATGATGCTGTAAAAATGCCCTGGAGCCTCTTAAAGCTATTATAATAAGGACTTCTACTATTATACAGTATAGGCTTTTGAATGGAGGAAAAAGAAAGCCTCTCTTTTTCACACTTTACATTGCTTTTAATGAAGTAAACAGTATACAAGAGGAATGCTCATTAAAAAGAAGTGGGAAACATATCTTACAAGAATTAAAAACCCAGCTATATTACTATACAGTGATACAAACGCAGTGATGGATGAATCTACTTTGTGTCCTGTTCCTATATTCCTCCGCTAATTGTATTTATCCCATTTTTGCCCTAAACTATAATTTCATTTCTTTTTCAATGCATTATCTCAACGTGCAACTGCTTAAGAATATTTCAATCTGTTTGGGAGTGGTGATTTGTATTATTTTGTTAAGGAAATTTTTGTAAAACAAAGCAAAACCTTTTGTATTATATATACATTCTGCTTCGTGCATTATTTCAGGAGATGTCTATCAGTGCACTGAAGAATCATCCAGTCTTTGGAGTTGAATTTGAACCACATGTGAGGCTAAAATCAGGTTGGGTAATTTTCTGGATTAGTGTTTTAAGCAAACCCTGACAACTAGGATAATTCACTAAACCATGGTTCAGCGAACCATGTGTTAATGTATTGTGTGAACACAGCCTGTCTGCACTCAGTTTGAATAGACAACGGGATACACAGCCAAGTAATGGTAAGCAAAGTAGGCAAAATCCTGCATGCTGAAAATTACATCTGCCCCATTTTTTTATACAGATAAACACAACAAATCACCATGCAGAATGCCTGAAATCCCAATGGAAATAAATGGGCCGTTTTGAAATCTGTACCTTTTGCAATGTCATTTTTTAAAACTGTTGGTGAATGCACCTGAAAACCTCAGGGACTGTGCTGCAGTACCAGATCAACTTTTTAAAATTAAAGGATGTTGCAATGCAAGTGAGTTGACACTGCAGGACTAACAAATTATCTTTTTGAATTGGTAAAAGGGATGGTCAAACCTCAATTAAGGAAGAGGGTATTGATTTGCTACCAGAGTAATAAAAATTCCTTAAATGTCTTACAGCAATTTTAAAATCCATAAAAGTGCATTTTAGCATAGCTCTCAATTTCTAAATACACTTTTAACCTCTTTCTGGTGCTAAAAAGGAACATAACAATAGCACTTTTCAGTAGCGAGGCCACACATCTTTTAAAGGTCCCCTCTTGCATTCTGTTTCATGCTTTAAGCACTAAAGTGAACGCCTCCATCCTTAAGTCTTCCAAATATTTTGTATTACAACTACAGCAAGATACAGCTGGAAGAAGGAAGGTAGGGAAGGAAATGTAAATGCACGGAGAAAATAGATGCATTCTCATTAGTTGCACCATAGTTTTGGAGCTGCTCAAACATGTTGGAGCTCACCATGCCCAAGAATTTAACACAAGTCAACCTGCCAAACTGTCTCATGGCAACTTGTTCTCTATCTTTGAAACAGAAAGCAGCTTTCCATGTTTTCAGGCAAAGATTTCCCCAGTTGTGTTAACTGAGGGTTTTAAATATGAGATGTCACAGTTCGAAACTTTGCCCATGTATATCCAGTACATGTTTTATTGCTGAGTTTTAGAATGTTCTGTGGTGGGCTACTTCAGGAAGAAGAGCATCTTCCCAAATAAATACATGCTGTGATTGGATTAAGTATTTTATATTTAAGGACAAATGATGGATGTTCTAGAATGGGCTTGCATGCCCATTCTAGAACATCCATCATTTGTCCTTAAATATAAAATACTTTCTTTCTGGGCTGCTTGTACTAAATATGCAGTATTTTGTTCTTGCAGTCATTTTATTTGGATCTGCATCTGTAGCCATCCTACCCCACCCCTGTCATGTCCACAGTAAATCATGATATAATTAATAGATCTATGTGGTGTTTTGGATTCAAAGGAGAAAAGGAGCATCAGAGTCTAATCCAAACTCTTCACAGCCCTAATAATTAATATTACATTATTCACTGTCAGGAGCAGGACTCTGAGCGTGGCTGTAAATTCCACTCCAGGAATTTAGATTCACATCCCTGAGCTGAGTAGAAGATTCAAGAATGAGACTTGGATACTGCAAATACCAAGCAGTTCTGATTACAATAAATGTCAACTTTTAGGGGGACTAAAAATTTAACTCTCTCTATACAGTATGTAACTCCCAAAACATAAATCCTATGTTTGTTTGTTTGTTTGTTTCTATCCTTTTGTTGTGATGGACTGCCTGCCACCTGAGTCTTATTCTGACCTTTTGATGGCACCCGAATTCTATTTAAAAATGGTGTTGCCTGATGTAGAGGGCATAGGGAATGGTCTTGAAGGACAGGAGGAAGAGCAGCTACCAAAAGAAGTGGGGCTTGAGCCTGGGCCAAGAAAATAATGTGAAAAACATCTCAGTTAAGCCCCTCCCTAGTTCACATGAAGATAAAGGGAGGGAGGGGGGAAACTAATTCAGACTTGCAAGATTCTGTTACTAGAGCTGTTACAATAAAAGTAGTCCCGACCTCTATGGCATTGACTTCTTAGTCTGGATTACCGTACTGGGCTGACACCTGGTTCCTTGTTCTATTCCTTGCCAGCTCTAGCCCTCACACTCTACGTGTGGGGATGTGGCACAAATGTAAGGCACTATATATTTACTGATATGCTGCTTTAGCTAATATCATCTAATCTAGACTACCCAAATCTGATGTCCTACTGATTCTTGCTGGGAATTTTGGGATTTGTAGTTTTAACTTATTTAAAGTGCACTAGGTTCAAAAATATTGCCAGGAGAATTCAATAGGAGGAAGAGAGGAGAGTGACAAGAGAAACTGTGTGCTGAGCTGTGTGGAGTGAAGAAGTCATTTCCTAAATAGCTGCAGATTGCAAGGGTTATATCGTGAGAGTTGCTGATTGCCCATTATGAGTGACTGAGTGACTGCTTCCTGCTGAGTAAGCAGAGTCTGTAACAGGCATGTAAGACAGCCAAGTTCCAGAGAGTGGTTGAATAGGAAGAATTAACAAAAGTCTGCCATGCAAAGTCCAGCATGGGATTTTAATAGGGATTTTCTAATAACATTTCCCTCAGATCAAGAGCTTGTACTTGGCTGACCTACAAGCTTTTCTTAGAAGCCTTTGAAGAGAACAAGAAGAAATAAAATACTTTCTACTGGTAGTGCTCTGAGAAGCAACAGTGAAGAGAAGGAGACAGGAGTTTGCAAATCTTCACTTCTGAGCTGTAATACTTTTGGCATGTTTGCCTTCCTGCCTGAAAGCAACCTGGCATATATTGTTACAAATGTAAGCTTGTAGCAGTTCTTGAAGAAAACAGTCAAAGGATTGGAATAATTGTTGTAAATAATGACTCTGTGCCCAATAAGTACAGGAGGCCAATAGGTAAAGTTCATTCATTAACTATCATTTTAGCTATCCTGCAAGTGCCAATACCAGAATTATGATCTTTACAATACTTATAAACGTGCCTAGCAGAGTTTGTCCATTTCTCATTGATTCGAAGAATACCTTTGCCTTATCAGATTAAACTTTACAGTTTTGCACATACAAAGGCACTTTGTTCCCTATATGGACTTTAATACGCTGACTTTGGTCACTTCTGCACCCTAGACTATCCTGACACGGGTGCTGATTTGTTACTGTGGTTCTCCTGTACATGAGCTATCTGTTTAGAGATAATGGAAGCCTTTATTTGTCCGTACACAATGAATGACCATACTCCAGCTGATAAGAATGGATGAAGATTTATTAGTCCAAAGAAGAGTCACTGCAACAGAAACTGACAGTGGAAGCAACTCTGGATAAAGAAGACAAACGGAGGAGCAAGCTCAGTGGATGAGCACAGCAACATAAGCAAAAGATGTAGAAAATGTTCTGCACCACTGGACACTCAGAAAGAGTTTCCAGACCCTTCTGGACGAAATTCTGATCATTCAGGAAAAGAAAAATAGATATAGCAGAATGGGGGAATAGGATGGTAGATTCCTAAAGGGCAGAAAGAATAGAAGAGTTATACGATTAGAAGACTCACTACATGAGAAATCAATACAAATATATAGGATACCAGTGTTAGTAATGGCACTTGCGAAAAGGACTTTGAAATAGGAGTTGATTGGAAACTGAATATGAGCCAGCAGTGTGATGGAGCTGCCAAAAGGTCAGAGGCAAAAAAGGCAACAACACTCAAATGAAGATAAAATAGCACGCTTTGAGTACCTGTAAGAATATCTCATAGAAGGTCAAGATCTTTCTCCCTCCTTCCGGAGTGCAGAATATTGAATAACAGATTGAAGTTATTCTCACCCGTATACATGGGCCTATTAAGTCTTTTTTCCCTATTGTACCTAACGCTAGGCTAGATCATGCAGGGGAAAAAAAGAAATCAATGACTTGTTGAGGAAGTCACAGAATAGAGTATATCCAAATAGTTCTGTACTACAAGAAATCGACTCCCAGTTTACTGATGTATTGAGAAACTTGTTCAACAAATCACTGCCCCTTTCTTACAGTTTCAGGAACTACATAACACTTTGGAATCCTGTGTGCTGTTTGGGGCACTGATGTAAGAAAGAAGTGATAATTCCATTGGAGAAATGAAAATCACAGATAGAGATTTTTCCTGATTACTGCTGGGATTAAACTTGAATGTTAGTACTGAGTATTGCCTAAGAGAATTGTGCTGCTGTTAATGTTTCTGCAAATTTGGTCTAGTGGTTAAGGCTCCAGGCTAGAAACCAGGAGGCTATGAGTTCTAGTCCCACCTTAGGTATGAAAGCCAGCTGGGTGACTGGGCCAGTAACTCTCTCTCAGTCCAACTCACCTCACAAGGTTGTTGAAAAATAGGAGGAGGAAGCAGTATTAGGTATGTTCACCTCCTTGAGTTATTTATAAAAAATAAGAAAGGCAGGATAAAAAAAAATCTAAAAAGGAAATGATCCTTCTTTTCTAATTCATTCTGTTTTGGAGGTTTTGCAAGTTAATTATTGGTTGGTGAAAAGACAGAACATTTCATCTGCAATCTGCTGACTTGACTCAGTAGGAAAGCATTCACACTAGTAGAATTCAAAATCCTTTGCAATGTGTCTTGGTGATGTCAAAGATGTCACTTAATAGCATCTATGAGGACCAGAGAGGAATTACATTGGACAAGTAGAGTTGATAACATTTGGAAAGTGACGTTTATGAAGCAGGCTTTTAATAGTTCATTCGGAGGGAAAGGTTGAAACGTGATAGCTAGTGACACAAAACAACTAGAGAAATCAAATTAAAAATAAAAACGTGAAGATCTGCTTGCCCAGCTAAATGCCACAAACAGGACATGAATGAAATTGTATCCGTCCACTTAGCAAATATTACTCTATGGCAAACTGATCCTGAATTTCATAATTACATGTAACTGTCATGCCTAGTAACCAATGATACCCATTTTAATTCCAATATAAAGTTGTCAAAATGGATTTTCATATATTACCTTGAGTGTAGATTACCACTAGTATATGCAGATTGAACCAATCAGATACCTGTGATTGCTGTACTGATGTTGGTACGATGTATTTAGTTATTATTTGTGTCTTACCTAATGAAATGCTATTGTTTTTTCAGGAGATCTTGTGTCTTACTTTCTGGCAATCTGGATAAATATTCCATTCCAATCCAATTTAAATCAGGAGGAAAGAAATCCTTTCATGTGGAGAACCCCTGACCATGTTCAGAGTTTTTCCTGTTTTCGTGAGATTGCTAAAATGCTGCTGAGCAGATTGAACAGGATCTTGAAAATTGACAAGAAAGCGAGATTTATAAAAACCACCTGAGCTTTAAAGAAAGGTCAAATTTCTGCGGCGTGCAAGTGAAGCAAAAAGGCTTGACAAAATAAACAAGAAAGTCATTGTAATCAACCGGGTCAGAAATAATATAGCCAAGGGCAGGCAGGCAGGCAGGCAGGCAGGCAGGCAGGCAGGCAGGCAGGCATTTATTTATTCATTCATTCATTCATTCATTCATTCATTCATTCATTCATTCATTTATTTGCTACGTTTATATCCCACCACCCTCAAACAACTTTCAGCAGCCTAACCGAGGGAGGGGAGAAAACCCCACCATTTGGTAGGAATAAAATCATCATAAAATAATAAAACGAGTCCAGAAATGAGATAGAGATGGCCTGATCCAATGAGAACATCCTCTCGGAATGCAACTGAGGCCGGGGGCCAGACCCTCCTCATGGCAAAGCTGCTGCACAGAACTGCAATGCTGATTTCACTTTGATAAAAAAAAAATGTGAGAGTTGTTAGGAAAGCTGCTAAGAGAAAGTAAATGACAACTTAGTCCTGGGAAAGAAGAGGGGTGAGAAAGACACTCAAAATCACCCTGTCTTGATTTTATTTGACAGAAGAGGGGCCAGAGAAAAACTCTGTCAGGCTTTCAAGATTCTATTATTATATCTGACAATAATCCTTCCATTACTACAGTAAAAGTAGTATTCCTGTAATCCTTTCAGGGTCTGTTTCCTGACCTGGGCTACCTTGAAGGGCTGACAGCTACAAGAAGGAGCACCTCTTGGCCTCAGCAACTTTTACCCTTAGTAAGTGGGGCACTAAAAGCAATTTGTCCCTAAAAGACTTAATAGGTCAAACCAAATCTAGTTCGCGAAAGTATAATAGGTACCCAGGTGCCAAGCCATAAAGGGTTTTGTAACTAAAAACCAGTACTTTATATTGTACCCGGAAGCTAACTAACTGGTAGCCAGTGCAGACCTATGGCGAAGAGTTTATATGTTCCCAATAGCAGATGCCAACTGGAACATGGGCTACTGCCTTCTGGACTGAGACTCTGAAATGGTCTGTAAAGGCAGCTCCAGGTAAAGTGATTTGCAGTAGTCTAACCAGGTGGTAATAAGGGCCTGAGTTACTGCAACAAGGTCCTCTTGCACCAGATAACAGGAGCCGCAAGCTTAGAAGGACCTCCTAGTCGTGAACTTGATCCTTTAGGAATAGTGCCTACTTATCCAGAGATAACATTAGCGTCATTGGAAAGCTTTGATGGACAAACACAACCTCCATCTTTTTTGGTTCAGCTCCAGCCTGTCCTGTCCATTCAAGTCCTGATAGCCTCCAAGCACTGAAAGGATGTCAAGAGCATTTTCTACAGACCAAGACAGGGGAGTTGAGTATCATCTGTATACTGATACTACCACATCTCAAATTGTCACCCAGCAGCTTCATATAGATCAGTGTTCTTCAAACTTGGCAACTTTAAGACGTGTGGACTTCAACTGTCAGAATTCCCCAGCCAGCATGGTTGGTTGGGGAATTCTGGGAGTTGAAGTCCACACGTCTTAAAGTTGCCAAGTTTGAAGAACACTAATATAGTTGTTAAAGAACAGGAGAGAGAAAACTGACCCTGAAGGTGTAGAGGGAACAGAGAATGGCCTTGAAGGACAGTGGGAAGATCCATTACTGAGGCAAAGATCAGATAAACATGGCTTGAACCCATTCCAAGAAACAAACTTGGGAAAATGCCTCAGACAGGCCCCTCCCTAAACTACATGAAGGTAAAGTGAGGGAGGAAGGAAACACATTCAGACTTGCAAAATTCTGTGATAGTAGCTGTTCCAATAATAGTAGTTTTAGGTCTGCATGGTGTCTGTTTCCTGGTTTGGTCTACCCTACAGGGCTGATAGACTAGCTGATCTCTCTTCTACCACTACACTTGCTGAGGAAGGAGAAGAACCATTTGAAATTTAAATTTTCCAAGTGGGGTTGTAGTGGTTAGATATATAATGGCACATGGCTGGACTACTTTTATCTAGATTGTTTTAATGCTACTAGGAGCTTTTTCAGAGTTGGCAAGTGTTCTGCGGAGTTACGTAAGCACAGCATATTTCCATATTGAGCAAATTTTTAAGTACGTTTCTTTAAAAAGAATTATTCAGGATGTCTCATAGAGAATCTGAAGTGCTTGATCAGCTGATCAGAGTTGTTTAAAAATAAACATTGTGATTGTATTGGCAGGGTGAACCTATAAGGTAAAGTGTTGAAGGTCTCAACCTTCTCCAGTAGCTTACTGGATCTATAACCCTGGACTGCCAAACAGTCTGTTGTAACTGTTTGGTAGTTACCATTATGACCACTAAACTTTCAAGGGGATGATTTTACCTGGCACCCTCCCCCCAACCTGGCATGTTAAAGAGATAAGATCAGCCCAAAGAAACCTTACTGGCAACCGAAGGAAAAACAAGCTAATTAAAAATGACATGAATTTTGTAGTACCTTCTCATGATCTGGTCATGTACCTCATACAGTAGCTCAGAAAATCAGTTCTTCTTCCCTTGGGGAGCTAGATCACTTTCTCAAGGTATAGGCAAAATTAACTTTCTTTGAAAAAAGCAAAGAAAAAGAGAAAAGGTCAATATTCATTTTTAACTTGAAAAACTCACCTGCAAAACCCTCAGTGGTAGAGGAGATAAATATAGAAAGCTGTGGACATCCTGGACAGCATTTCAAAAGAACCTCCCATGGGAAAATTACAGAAGAAAGGTTTCGATTCTAAGCTGACCATAACAAGATTCTATTAACTAAGACAAACAGTCTGTCAAGCCACATGTACCTTCAAGATCAAGAAAGCAAGAACTACAAAGATCTCAGTAAGGAATCTTTAATGCTAGTCTGGGGTAGCATTAGACAGTGTAAGAGAAATTCCACAGCCTTGTTTATAACAAGTTCATTAAGGCAGAGCCTCTTTGAATTATTTGAAATCTCAGACACTGTAAGAGAAATTCCCCAGCCTTGTTTATAACAAGTTCATTAAAGCAGAGTCTCTTTGAATAATTTGAAATGCTTCCCATGTTTCTGGTCACTTTGTTTAGTTGTCATTATGAGATAACCTGTCAACTGACTCACCTACTGTCTCTTGATTGTTTATGTCTCCTCTCCTTCATTCCTCTCCCTGCCTCCACACAAACTCTCACAATCACTGAACCTGAGAAAATATACATCAGAGACAAGAGCTATCAGAGACAATCTTAAATAGCTACACACCTGCCAACATATAAGTACTCTTACACAATATTTCTAGCTCAAACTTGCTACTTCTTCCTTAAAGATAAATGGATCATTGCAAGATTCCGGTTTGCTTCCCTGGATCTTCCAGATTCAAATAGATTCCAACCTTGAACCTGAGGTTCTGCAACAATGTTCCTTAGCTTCTCATCTTGGTACATTGTTTCTCCCTTGGATTTTTTTAAAAAACAAAACCTTTTTCTCCATAGAATAGAAAAAAAATGCTAGAGAGGGATCTCCTTTTGCTACATGTATCCTTCCTCAGGAGAATCCTACTCAAAAGTGAGGCATACATATTGGGAAAGACATATAATCTGCATGACATGGCAGGTTGGCTTCATAACAGTGATCAAGGATACTTAAGAATTACTTCTGAAATCATCCCAAGATCAAGAATTTGAAGTTCACCCAGTAGCAGGTTTAAAATAAGACACAAGAGCTTGTGTGCAGGTTTCTGAGGATCCATCTTGGTCTACAATATTGTTTGAAGAGCTAGAGAAAGAAGAAAAATAGGCTACACAATGATATGCATGTATCAGCCTTGTGAGGTGGTCCAGACAAGAAGTATACCCAGAAGAACTAGTTCTACTTTATTCTAAGGTTAAATTAACAGAATCTTGAAAGTCTGAAAGTCTGAAAGTACATTTCTCCCCATCACAGCCCAAGAAACTATGGAGGGTCCCTTCTGAGATGTTTGCCATGTCCACATTCCTTCTGCAGGCTAAGCTGCCTCTTATCCAACTGTTGCCCTGGCTGCAGCTCTTCCCCCTGTCTCCCCAGGTCATTCCCACATACCATTACAACATGTGTTTTAAAAGATCTGGGAGATAAGTAATTAATGCCCTTATTATCATCAACCTGAATCTATCCCCTGCTGGATGAAAGCAAATACCTGTGCAACCTTGTAGTATTTCTGAACAAAACAATGTCCACACTGTGAATGCCCCAAAGATGTAGGAACTAATATCAGCTACATTTGAAAATTATTTTGGTGCTACTAGGAACTGATCCCACTAGGAACTGGAACTAATAGGAACTGGAATTGCTTACAGTGGCCACTCCCATCGAGTGACCCTCATGAACTGGGTTCACATTTCACCTGGTTACTGAATTAACTCATTTGCTTTGTTTGCACAGTACATTAAATCATAAATCAAATGGAAAGGATTAACACAATATGTTAAGCCAAAGGCAGAAAAATCCAAATCAAGGTTAAAACTAACCTAGCTTAGCGTGTTAAACACATGCAGCCAATAGTGCTTTGACCTGGTGAAATTTATTGTATTAATCCAGACATGGTGTTGATAGGAAGTAGAGAATTTATATGCTTGATGATCTTGCATCACATCCTACACTGCATAAGAGCTGCTCTTTATTTTCAGAATATCCCTTAATTGCCACAAAATTGACAGCTCAAGATGAGGTTCAAAAAAACCCCACAAGGTCTCCTCAGGGCACCTACAGCTCTCTGTACTTGTTAAAAACCTAGACATCTGAAATGTGGCTGTTCATTTCACAAATAAGAGAATTTTATAGAGCAGAGTGTTTCACTTACTTCAAATAAAAGAGAACTGGATAAATCCATGGAGAACAGGTAAGGGTCAAGTAGTCTTGAGCCTCAGTGTTATTTCCAAGTTGGGGCAACATGTTCATCAAAAGTAAACTGCAAGGGAGCAACAGAACTACCATTCTGTTAGAATGATAGACCTTCATCTCCTGCTTGTAACCAATGCAGAGTCATCTGCTTGACCACATTGAGAAAGATATGTTGGAATAACAATAAAATGGACCTTGCCTTAATTCAGTAGGGCTAGTCTTTTGTTCTTAAATGAAAACTGGCTGTGATCTCATATTTTGGCATCTTCGGAGACCTCATTTTCATTTTTTTCTAAAATAAAATAAATTAAAAATGCAACATAAAGGGAACAGGAAAAAAAACTAGAAAACCTACCTTAGGGTAATAAAAGCCTGCAATATACAGCTAAGTGTTTGTACTAATGGCTACACACTTACAGATGTTGACAAACTGAATCAAATGAACCCAACTAAAATATAGTTTCCATCTCTTCACCCAGATTTGTTCTGCCTATTAAGTTGTTCGTTCTGTGGGAAGGTTAAATTGGTATCATTAAATCCAAGTGAAATTGCCCGATTTGAATTTTTGCAAAGATGATCTTAGAAGTCTTTCATAAATATTTTTGTGTTATATTTCTTGATGCATTTTAAAATGGATAAAAGGATAAAAGAGTTATATACCAAAGCAGCAGTATAATTTTGCTGGGCAGTGTGGATTATATAGTTCTTATACAGCTCAAGAAAGTCCTCTTGAGTTGGATGTGGAATTTAAGACAGATAATCAATCATCCACTCCAATAAAAATTTTACATTTCTTGTGGGGGAAAAAACTTCACAGTACCAAACTGCTCACTTGAACTTAGAAAATAATAAAAGGTAGGAACCTGATAAAAAAAAAAAAAGCAGGTTCTGAAAATAGGGGATTTCTAAACAAGTTTAAAAATAAAAGGCTGCACCTGATATAAAACAGATGTTGAAATATTTCCAAATACAGTAACTTTGTTGATGGCCATAGCTTCACCAGCTGGTCTTATGTATTTCTCCAAAACTCAAGACATTTACAGAATTAGGAATAGTGATTATGCATCTAGGGGTACCATATAAAGATAATTTGTCTCCAAACAGCCTAGTACCAAATGCCAGTCCCAGTTGCTCCCAAGCCAGCAATTACTTTGACCCAAAGATTTCCATCTTACTATTGCTATGCTACAACAGTTCTTGAAAGGAATGAAAGGAGAAGACCAGGTTGGGCTCTACTTGTTCGGCAGCTTGTTGTTCTGAGAGGCCTTTTCAGAATGGCATATACAATAACATCATCAGCATCATTAATATTGTTGTCATTGTAATTAGATTAGCTTACAAGATAAAGTCTCCTTCAAGTTGAGCTGGACTTCTGGTGACTTCATGGGCATATCCATGTAATTTTCTTGGTCAGGTTCCATACTTTAGTCTACTGCTCTGGTCTCCCATTCAACTATTGGTCAGGTCTAACATGCTTTATTTATTTATTTATTTTTATTTATTTATTTAATAGACTTGTCCCCGCCCATCTCCCCACAACGGTTTATCTTTTCTGAGATCAACCAGCTTGATCAATATGGATTTTGCAAAGAAACAGACTACGGCTATAGAAAATAACTACATTTTAAAAACCATTCTCATTCAGTTTGATGGGAAAAATTCTTTTTCTTGCTTTCTTATTTGAAAAGAGAAGAACATTTGTTGGATTTCCCATGGGTGGGATGAGTGTTTCTGGCACTTACCTAAATCATAAAGTTGATGAGAAACGTATGCAAACGTCTGATACCGTTCATTGTTTTCATTGCTCTGAAATCTCACAAACTCCCTGTGCTGTAGTTACACCCAAGAAAAGGTACCTTGAGGGAACTCCTATGTAGCTTTTTGTCTTTCAGGTCAGAGCTAGTCAGGAAAAAGGTAGTGTGAAAGAGAAAAATTACAGAAAAGAGCCTTTCCTTAAGACAGTGAAATAAGCTTGAAACAGCATCAAAAGAAATTTAAATGTGGTAGAAAAATGCATTGCTTTTTTTCACAGGGAAGCCACATTTCCAGGAAATTGGAGGGCAGATTTTGAAATGGTTTGAAGATGGACACCCCAAAAATAAGTGTCCTTTCCCTATTTTTACTGCTCTTTATGATTCATCTCCCAAGCAAACCAGTTTTCTCCTTTTCTTTACACACATCCGTTGCAGTCGTGACTCTAAGATAACCTCTGAGTTGTAATTGCTTAACTAAGATTTTGGATGCAGGGGTAGTATATAAAAGCATTTGAAGCAACAAAGATGGATTTTTAAGTCTTAGCCAAGAAATATTGGTAAACAGCTCAGAGAAAGGAATGATGGATAGAAAAAATATTGTATTAATTTTACTAGGTTGTCTCAGCAAAACCAAATGTCAGTGCACATTTTTGACCAAGTGCTTTTTTAATGATGCTTTCATAACTAGTGACCTTCAGTTTTATTATGTTCTTTTAAAAAAAAAATGTGTGTGGAAACCAAAAAAAAAAAAAAGCTAAAATCTCATTGACTTGCTTTCCATAGTACAAGATGTGGGTTCTTCTAAAATTTTCTGTGTCTCTTTATCTGGACTTCATATCATTTTGGTTTCTTGTAACAAAGGGTCCTCATCCTTTTAGGACAACAAGCATACTTTGGATTTTGAGAAACTGCAGTGGCTCACTTGCAAAATTCCTGCTACTGGTGGCAAAATGATGTTCCATTGGAGACATCACCAGTTATAAAGTATTGATTTACCAAATGTTACCTTCTATTTTCTTAGCTCTTCCCTGCTTATAAAAGGTCTGGTCTACCGCCACCATCACTGTAGTGATCTAAGAAAGCTTAAGGTATTCAAATAAAGATGATGTTGGAAACTCTTGCTTTATAACATGACAACTTCATATTTTTATTTTTACTGTTTAATATAAAAAAGTTAAATGGGCAGGAAGCTTTGCAGGCTCCAGAGAAAGTTCCATTGGCTTACCATAAGCTAATAATTCAGTGATAGGCAAAACTATAGCATGCTGGAATCAGTCCTTTAATTTGATTGCTTATATGCCATCAAGTTGGTACTGACTTTTAGTGACCACATAGATAGACTTTTTTCAGGATAATCTGTCCTTAGCCAGGCCCTCAGGTCTCCCAACAATACATTCATCATTGCTGTAATCAATTCCATTCAGCTTGCCACTGGTTCTCCTCTTCTTTTTCCTTCTGCTTTCTCCAGGATTATGGACTTCTCAAGGGATCTGGGCCTTGACATAATGTGTTCAAAGTATGATAATTTGAAGCTGGTCATTTGCACCTACAGTTAGAACTCTGAACTGATTTGTTCTGTGATCCATTTCTTGGCTATCCTCCTAAATTAGCCTATTACCTTTAAGTCATTCACAAAGCTAAACCATAAACCATGGTGTAAAAGTAACAGTTGATGGGTCACACTATATGGCTTAGTGTGGCATGTGAATAATACTAAGTGAAAATTAATTTCTAATTTGCTGAGTTCCTGTAACATAGACTGAAGGGACTATTTTGTCCTTTATTGCAGACAGAGAGGTAACTTGTCCTAATTGTGGAGTGTTCTGTGAATGGATCGACTAGTTTTGAATGAACGATTGGCTAGTTTTCCCAAGGAAAATTGTGAGAAATAATTCATAAGAGCTAAACGTATGACCACCAGAATGTTCTTATTTCAGGAGCCTTTTCAACTGCGTGTTTAGCTTTATTTGTGAAGAAGGGTTGTTTCACAAAAACTCGGTCAGGTACTTTTCCCACAGATGTATTTTGAATCATGACATTCCAGCAAGGGAAGATACACAGGTTGGTTCATGACCAAATTTCCTCCTTTGAGTTGCATTTGAATAATTAGTAGCAACACTTTTCCTTTTTACATAGAACTGAGTTTAGTCCGTGCACTAAACAACATGACATAGCCCTGTGTTCTGCCACTCAAAGTATGGCATTGACCTCTGACATTGTTGCTTACATTTATGCACCACAGGCCTAATATATTGTGTAGCGTTTCATGAAGAAAGTGAATTAGCAAGGGTAGAGCATCTTGGGGTTGAACCAAGATACTCTCCTTTGCCTTAAAGGGAGTTTATAGCTGAAGAACAATAAGGAGCTATATCTGCTCTTCAGGATATCGTTTTATATATTTTTCGGTTGCAGTTTAGAAAAATGTAATCCTTCGTAAGTATAACTCATGTATTGATTTATCAGAGAACAAATATGTTTCAGTAGAAAGAGCAGAGGATTGGAAATCTTAGTCCGGAGGGACCTCTCTTTTTCTCGCTGTATCTATCAGATCTTTTAGAATTATACTGTCTTTTTGATTTTTGTAATGACCTCTAAAAATAGACTAGCCTTAGCTATAGAGTAGGGTCTACCTCCTACTTACTTAATATTAGCCCTTCAAGGTAGTCCAGACAGGAAGCACAACCACAAATACCATCTCAATCTTTATTGCCAGGTTACAGTAACAGAATCTTGCAAGCCTGAAAGTTTTAAAATTTATTCTCCCAGGCTTTTTAATAATATATTCTGCTGTTGCACGTTTTGATTTTTTTTATTGCTGCTTTGATGTTCCATTATTGTTTAAACATTTATCTTCTTGATATCAATTTCTATTTTATCACTTGTTTTGTTTTTAATTAGAATTGTAATGTTGGAGCATAAACTGCTTCAAGGTTTCTTTTCATGGGAAGTGGGGCAGAAATATTTTTAAATATAAACAAATAAACAAGGAAACCTGATTTTCTTCCACAGAGGGGGAGGTGGAATATATAGCTTAACCCCTTTAGCTTCACAGCAATCCATGGTGGTAACTTGGACTGAAGAAATATTATTGGCCATCAGATTTCAGTAAATTTTATGAGTGGCTTGGATCTCCCCCCCGCCCCCGCTTTGTTTGGTGTATCTAAAGGTATAAAAAGATCCTGTAGCGGGCACCTGAATTGATTTTTTTTCCAGCTCATACTGACAGAATGGAAAACATTATTGCTCTTTCTTTCTGTTTTGTTTTCCTTGTTTATATACACACAGATCTCAGACATGATCTATACCAATAATATTTCAATATTTGGTTTTGGATAGTACTTAAATTGAAACACCTCAGGCAACCACAGGCAACTGTAACACTAAGGCAAGCTTGCCAGTGTGAAATATGTTATCAACTATACAAGTGAAGTAAAATATTGAAGAAGAAAAAACAAACTCTTCCATCCTGTTCCAATTTAATGAGGTTGATTTTTTTAACCCTGCTAGTTCTATTACAGACATTTATAAAGTTAGTGGTGGATATGAAAAAGAGAGGGAATTTGATTTCGGCTTGATTTAATGGCTCTTATACACAGCACAATACATTGGAGGACCCTGAGTCCAGAGTTTATCAGGACACAATTACTTCTAAAAGGGTTTTCAATGCATTTGCATGGGTGATATTTTGTTGAAATAGAAGTGTCTCTTATCTGAGCTGGAAGTGTAGAAATAGATCAGGATCAACTGGTAGATCTCTCAGCAGCCTAGCACCATTGAGAGGATGAGCAGCTTAGAATGAATGAATGAATGAATGAATGAATGAATGAATGAATGAATGAACGAACTGCAGAAATTTATTAAGGGTTGCTGATGCAGACTTTATGCCAATTAGATCATATTGGTGTGTGTGTGTGTGTGTGTGTGTGTGGGATTTGTGTGAATATTTGCTATACCATGGAAGTTTTTCTATGTGGGATGATTTTACTATACAGTGGTACCTCAGGTTACGAACGCCTCTGCTAATGAACTTTTCGGATTGCAACTAGCTCCGGCCGCAAAAATTTACCTCGGGTTACGAACCAGATCCGCGGCCATTTTCTGCCATGACACGTGGTCTGCGGCCATTTTCTGCCCATTCCACGTGGTCCGCGGCCATTTTTCCACCCTGCCGTGTGGTCCGCGGCCGTTTTTCCGCCCCTGATGTGTGGTCCGCGGATGCCGGAACGGATTATTGGTAATTACACTGAACCTTATGGGAAAATTTGCTTTGGGTTGTGACCAAATCGGGTTGCGACCAGAGTCACAGAACAGATTAAGATCGTAACCCGAGGTACCATTGTATCTCAGGGCTTTTCATTTGTTTATATAGTTAAATGTATGTATTCTATTTGATCTGATTCTTATGTCACTTTACTAGAACAACTATTCTGTTCAATGCCTGAGTACAGCTGGTGGACCTCAAGGCTCTACTGAAAAGAAAAAGAGAAAAATAAACTCAGAGAAAAAAAGGAGTCCTCCCACGTCCTGGTTTAAGGACAGATTTAGACCTTGCTTGTTAGGTGTACACTGAAGATATTTTATGTATTTCCTTGAAAATGTAATGTGGGAACATTTGTAAATAAACTTGGCTTTGTAAACATATCTATTTCATATAGATTAGATATTAATAAATAGAGCTGTAGTTGTAGGTGACAACTTTATTTGACTTGTTTCCTTTATCCCATCTTCATTTAACATGTCAGAGAAGTAACAGTATTGCAGTCATTAGCAATTGTTAATTTGCTTACTTGCCTTCAGCCAAGAAATCTATCAACCAGCTTCAAAATCAATTTGGAAATACACTCCAGTAATAGTTTAATTTAAACTATTTCAGTGTAAATCAAGGATGGGCAAAGTTAGGCCATGGGGTAGGCATGTGAGGTTTCAGACTTCTATTTTGCAATTGCTAGGGCTCCTACCAACCATGGTTTGGGAAACTGCTGTATAATTTCCTATAGTTTGGACTTGGAAGCACACAAAAACAGTAAAGATTTAAAACATTTTTTTTTTCTTGTTCCTTCGAGTCACTTTTTACTCCTGGTGACTGCATGGGCAAGTCCCTGCAGTTTTCTTGGCAAGGTTTTCAGAAGTGGTTTGTCATTGCCTCCTTCCTAGGGCTGAGAGAGAGTGGCTGGCCCAAATTCACCCAGCTGGCTGTATCTGAGGCAGGACTAGAACTCACAGTCTCCCAGTTTCTAGCCTGATACCTTAACCACTACACCAAACTGGCCCTCAAAACAGATTTAACATAGCTTAAATACCTTCCCCAAAAAACTTTCGCTCCAAAATCCAGGGGAAAAAAATCCTGCCCATGCCAGCATGGATAACAGAGTAACGTCCACTATGTACTACCCACTAAGCTCTTACAGTACATGCCCTCCAAGTTAGGAGCACTGAAAGAGAAAAATGTGACATGGCATAAAATGGGAGCTCCTTCAGGACTTCTTCCTTCTACTGAGGAAATGATCCTCAGTGTAAACAGAGGGATCTTACAACTATTTCTGTTTTCATCTGTGAAATGTTGCTATGTTGCAGGCACTGGGTAATGGGCTTTCAATGAGATTCAAATCCTTGCTCATCTCCTTGAGAAAATAAGCACTACTTCAGATTTCTGATTTTTAGAATGTGTGATCTCTCTCTTTCTCTCTCTCTCTCTGTCTCTCTCTCTCTCTCTCATTTTTTTCCCCTACATCCCAAAGTAAGGTAGATACAGATATCATATAAAGTGCTGTCGCAGCCCTTTGGCATTACTATAGTTAAAACTTAGTGTATAACATGAAAATGAACGTAATAGTTCCTAATGACCATAATAAATGCTAACAGGTGAACATGTCAACTGTAGAGAAGCTGAGAATCATCCCTGGTGGAACACACAAGGCTTTCTGGAGCTGGCAGAAATTGTGATATATACTGTAGAATTTGTGCCTTCTAGAAGTATTTGAAATGGTCTGTGGAATATGGAACATATTCGATTGTTTGGTCAAACCTCTGACATCCCATTTGTTAAAAGGTAAGATTTGTCAGGAGGGTTTTAGAACGAAGGAGCTGTTCCGCTTTTGAATTTGGCACAAGGGAATTGAAGAAGCAAACATAAGAACAGCTGTCTGAATATTGCTCAAATTGCATCCCTGTAAAAGCAAACTGCTGAATGTTGAGCTTGACACCCAATTCCAGGTGCTAACGTGATCACAATGTATGTCTTTATCTGTATCTTGAACAAGAGATAGGCTTCTTCCTTCTTAACTGGATGATCAATATGTGGATAGGTACATAGGTATGGATACAAATGCCATCCATCACTCAATTAAGAATAAATAAAAAAATGTTTTTTTTAACGCATGTTCCATAAGAGTGCTTGTGCAACCTATCGTGTCTTCTTGACCTGTTTTGAAGAGCTCACTTAACAAGCAGTATGTTCTCATTCCTAGTCTAACATACTGGTGTGCAACTGTTGCTGAACTGATGTGCATCCCAGCCTTAAAGGGTGTTTTGGAGGTGCACAGTCAAAGAGACCAGGACCATGTAAAAAGTAAATAATCATAATGGAATATGTCTACGAAGAGGAGGGTGATGTGAAAGATCAAGGCTATCAGGAAGGAGGGGGTGCATTCCAGAAAGGGAAAGGAGACAAAAGACAAAGTCTGCAGGGGGAGGGTGAGAAGTGAAAAAGGTTCGGGATAGCCGCTCCCTAGAATCTCTCAGGATATATCCACTAGTTGCAGTAGTATAGATTTAGTTTGGCAAGATTCTGTCCATATAGTGTAAGCAAATAAAGGAACTTAACTCAACTGGACTATTTCACCATTGTTCTTGAACTGGACCTGCAATCAATCTTGCCAGACTCATACTCCCAAGAAGAGGGAGGAAAATTTGAGCATGGCTACGGATCCTCAAGGAGCACCATCAACACCACAGCATCTAGCAGCAGCCTTACTGCAGCACCAGCAACAAGTGGAGATACCCTGGGAGATTCTAGGGAGTGGCCATCCTGAACCTCTTTCACTTCTCACGCTCCCCCTGCGGACTGTGCTGCCTCTTGCCTCCTCCCCCCTCCTGGAATGCACCCCCTCCTTCCTGATAGCCTTGATATTTCACATCACCCTCTTCCCCGTAGATACATTCCATCACAATAATGGATGGAAGATTAAAATTAATCTGAATGAATTAAATATTAATATTATTACTTTTAATTCATTTAATCACATTTGAAATTTTAATACACTCAAGTACACATTTGCAATCCCCACCCCACACATCCCAAATCATTTCTAGGTTTATAATAAGTGGATGAGGAAACCAACAAAGAAAAACTCATAGACATTCCCAAATTCAAGCCGTAAAGCAGAAAGAGAGGTAAACATGACATGGCAATTTGTTGTACATAGAAAGCAGAAAAGTGAATATAGGTGGTGGACGTAGCCCCATGGTGCATCACAGATTGCACATCTGTGTTCTACTGCATTTGTTGTTGGTAGGTCTGTCTATATAAATAGTCTCATATTTACCATCAGATCAGCAAAGTTAGGAGTAGAATCAGCTCCTACCCAAATGCTAGGCATAAAAGTGAATGATTTCTATTCATTACTGTAAAGAATAATAAACTGATGTGGACTACCTTATTACCACCTTTTATTCTTTCCCTTTTCTCAGTTCTTAATAGGGAAGGAGACACCATTATCCATTATATAAAGAATCATGGTTCCTTTGTGTTCTCTGTGCAGGAGCATCAATCTTGAGAAACCATTCTTGCTTCTAAACTACTGTTGACTCTTGGTCAAAGAGAAAGCAGTAAAATTCATGCCTAGCTTTTAAGAAGAGAAAGAGCTTGTTGGTCTCTCAGTTAGACAGGTTGGATGAGTAAAGTTCTCCCAGTTCTGCTGACAATTTATGAGATTCAACCTTAGTTCTGGCTGGCCATAATAATCAGCTAAGTTTGAATACAGAGTAACATGTAATGAAACATTAAATCAAGTTCCTCTTATTCTTTCTAAACTAAATGTGTAACAGGAAAAGTTTGTGGCTGTAATGTAAATGCACATACCTAACCAGTAGTGCATATATAATGCAACTGTTATTTCCAAAAATGTGTGCTAGGGCATTTTTCAATTTGTGTCTGTGTCTGTGTGTGTGTAAAAAAAAAATAAAAAATGAAATATCTCCTAAGTATAGTTAGGAGGCTGGGGGAGTACTTGAGTAGATGCATGTTCTTCAAACTTGTTCCTTCCCTTTCATGATCTATATTCCATCATGAGTTAATGTTATATATGGATCATATATGGATCAGCACTACTAAAGTAGAGTAATAATGCCCAGCTCCAGTCGGAGTGCTATCTGCTGTATTTTTTATTAAGAGAAGCTTCTAGACTATCTTTCAATCGCACGAAGAATGCATTGAGAATCACTAGAACATGGATCATTGCAGTCACGTATTTCAAAAGAAGTAGGGTCATAGCTGGAGTACCCACCCAAGATGGTAAAATGTGATCCATGATACAGAGTATACTTTTGCCTCTAAAGATTAAGATGGACCTGCACACACCCTGAGTAAGGAATTTGTTATTTTAGGATGGTGTTGCTTTGTGTTGCCAACCATGTGTAACTGCTGGATTTGTTTCTGCAGATGCTGGAACCTCTCACTGAAACTCAAACTGCCAGAGTTCAACATTCTTTTGTACTGTTTTCTGTATGGAGTTTGCAAATAACATGAGTTCCCACTATTTTTGGATAGACATGTCAGCCAATAAATTAGCAAGCAAGCAAAGAACAGATATATAAAGTGGCTGGTTTGATTCATTGAAATCTTAGTAAGAATTATAACTCACAAGCTACAATATTGAAAAAGTGGTTCAGAACAAATAGGTTAAGATCATGTGGGATTTGCAAATACAAACTGATAAACATTTAGCCCATAATAAGTCGGACACTACTGTAGTCACAAAGAAGCAAGTGGACATAATTGACACTGCAGTAACTGGAGATAAAACAGTGAATGAGAAAGAACTAGAAAAAGAATAGGGAAATATAAAGGCTTTCAACTAGAAATTGAGTGAATGTGGCCAAAGAAAGCAAAAGTATTGCCAAGAGTGGCTGGTGGATTTAATGCCATACAAAAAGATCTGGAAAAGCATTTGGACACAATAGAATGGACAGAGTCTCAACTCATCCATTACAAAAAGTTGTATTCCTTGGAAGAGAACATATATAATGAGAATATCTTTAACCATCCTAGATCCCTGGGAGGGATCCAATAGTCAAAAGTACCAAACCCAGTCAGAACTAATAACAACCTTACAAAAATTAGCTTGGCCCATTTTCGTGACATTATGCTATCACACATGACAGCCCAATAACAGTGTGTGAGTCCTGACAACTAGCTTTCTTATCTCTTATGGATGTCCAAAACAAGTTGAACTTACTTGACAGATGAATTAACTCTTAACTGTAACTCCATTTTGTCTGGACTATGACTAGTTACCATAATCAAAATCTAATCAGGAAGTTTTCTAACCGTATCAAAGAAATGGGTATAAGATTATTCAGCTTCCTATCTCCATCTTCCTGTTGGATACAGAGAATCAGCTACATGAATTTTGGACTATAATTCCTATTATCTCTAACAATGTAGGCCAGTGAACATGCTGTCTGGGTTTAGAGACATCAGTTTGAGCCACATTCCTATAGACTAACTTGATACCCCAATTTTGTTTAGATTTATCCTAATACTTCCCTTTTTGCCTCTTTATTGTAATAGTTTGGCTACAGTGTTCTAGTATGAAACATATCTTAATATATAACTAATGTTTTCTTCCCTACTTTCTTTACTTACTTTATTTGCAATGTGAGCAAAGGTAAATTGTTGCCTGCTGATATAAAAAACAATTTGTCCTAAAAATAGGCATTAATAAAATAGTCACCTGCTGTTGTTTTCCTTTTATTGAAACTCCTTTTTAAATATTAATTTAGAATAATGCACTGTATTACTGTATGTATTATCACTGTATGTATTATCAAATCAGTTTTGTACCTATTGCCAAACAGTGAGGAACTGGGGAGAGGAACCAATGTGGTATGGAAATGCCCCAAGACAAACACGCAGCAGCACAGGGAAAGTGGGCCATATGAAAGACTCAATCACCCAACAACTTCAAACAAAATGAGAAGACAAGATTCCTAATTGCAAGTGATTTCTCAGTGCAAATAGCTAATACAGCCAAGTTGGTCCTATCATTAAGCAGAGTGAGACAGCTGCTTCCGGCAGCTTATTTGGGCTATCATAAAAGAGCAGCCAAGAGATGACTATTTAATTTCATTACAGTATTTTTACTGTCAAGGAGCAGCAAGATGTGCTATTCAACTGGCACAATAATTTTACTAATCTTTATTTTATGCTTCTTGAGTTGGGGGTGGGATGGGAGAGCAGTTGCATCTCTACATCAGTTCCTAAAAGTAGCCAAGGACATGGCAGAAACAGAGCAAAAAGTAGGTGCAGTACATCTAAGTTTTGTACAGCAGGGAAATTCATTGTCAAGCAGTATCTGCTCTTCCTTCCTTCCTTCCTTCCTTCCTTCCTTCCTTCCTTCCTTCCTTCCTTCCTTCCTTCCTTCCTTCCTTCCTTCCTTCCTTCCTTCCTTCCTTCCTTCCTTCCTTCCTCCCTCCCTCCCTCCCTCCCTCCCTCCCTCCCTCCTCTGGAACCTAACATGGTTTCAGAACATAGAAAAATCTTTATACATTATTAACTTCATAAATTTCAAGAACTGTATTTCCAGACTAGACCACTGCCTATCAACTCTGGAATATCTGCTATTTCTAAAAACAGGGGCTGTAGGCAAAAGGCACGAAACCTTGGGAGAAGATAGCTTGTAAAAATATAGACATTTTTATAGGTTTCAAGGAATTAATCCCAATGCAGGAATATGTTTTAGGCTACAATGTACTAGACTTGATAAGCAGTTTGAATCTTAAGGATCATCTCACTTCCACTCCCACTTCTCTTTTATTAATATAACAATGATTAAAACAGATTATTCACCAATTCTTCTCAAACAGAGATTTTCTTTTCATTTCAAATAAGATTAGAGCTTTTGGCTTAAACACTTTTTTTTTCTTTTTCTTTCCTGGTTTTAGCTTCTCTAGTATGACTTTCACTCTTTAATATTCTAAAAGTAGCTTTCTTACCCAGGGAATGGCATAATTTCCTTGGAAGATTAAGCACTGGCAATATACAAGGTTTTAGTAAAAGGCATGCCTTCTGAACTCCCTTCCTCTGTGAGCTTTTTAGGGCAGAACAGAGGATTCAGGATAGGGTTCCCAGGCAAAGGACACAGACAATTGGAAAGGAGGAGAAATGGGGAGGGAAAGGAGGACACGCTAGCCGTTTAACGTTTTTGGCATCCATGACAAAAATTGCAGTGAAAAACTGCCACCCCCCCAAAAAAAGTACTTAGACCTACATGTATATGAAATTACTTTTTCCAGTATCAGAAAGACTGGTTTTTCAATCACAAGAAAGTGCTAGAGCCAGTTAGGAGGCAAAAGTTCTGATGAAGGTCTTGTCAGTTTCAGGCAGCGGCACAAACTACTAATTAAGGTCACAGGGCTGAGTTTATTAACTTGCCTTTAGCACTTATTAAATAAGCACTACAAAAGCTGCTCAGGAAGAGACAGCTTGTAGAGACTCAAAAATCCAGACAATAGTTGACTTTAAGGCCATGCCTGCCGGATGGAGGACATGAGGACCAAAAGGAGGACACACCCTCCTTTTGCCAGACATCTGGTAACCCTAATCCAGGGAGAAAAACTGGCTTATTTCCCACTTTGTAACATGTAACTCATGGTATACCTATTAGGTCCACTGGGACAGCATCCTGTTACTGACAATCAGTGATATGATACTTCTAATGTGAAACATGATTTAATTTACTGTCATTAGGAACTGGGCTTCACTATTAGAAATTTCTGCTTTTTATTCACATTGGTACTTTGTGCCTTCAAAAGCAGCTTCCTATGACCATCTGGAGCAGCAACAAACACAATCTGAAAAAAAATGTTGCAGAGGAAAGACAGTTCTTCTGGATTCCGTTCAAATTGATCCTTGCCCTCTTCCATTGCATACTCCCACACACAGAGACATAGATACCAGCACGACACTGTTTCATCTATTTGCCCACTGAGAACACTCAATTTCCATGAATTTAGGTTTTTTGGGATTCCCCTCTGAGCTTTTCCTTATAAAGTTGTTTGTATTTTCCAAACCCATGTCAGCTGTGATGTAAAGATCGAACAATGGCTTATTGTTTCGATGTAATGGTAATCCAGAGTTTTGCAGCCCAAATACAGGTAGTAAGGTCATCCTCGTTCCACTCATTCAGCGACTGTTCAAAGTTATGACAGCCCTGAACGAGGGGGACTTACAATCAGTCCTCGAAGTTGTGGCTGTTGCAGCATCCCTGCAGTCATGTGATCATGATTTGGGTGCTTGGCAACCAGCTCACAATTGCAACAGTTGCAGCATCCCATGGTCACATGATCACCATTTGAGCTCTTCCCTGCTGGCTTCCCACAAGCAAAGTCAAGGGGAATCCAGCAGGAGATCTCAAGTCACTCCTGCACGCCGATCCCGCTCCTGCCATTTTTTCTCCCGAGGAGCCCCCCAGGTGGCATGGGGATCATGTGCTCTGTAGTGCCACCTGCCTGTACACCATAGTGCCCTCCTGCAGCACCTGCCCACACTCTGTAGTGCCCTCCTACAGCACCCACTCACCTACACTCCGTAGCGCCCACCCTCACTCTGTAGCACCTGCCCACCTATTGTCAGGCCTAGCCCAAAGAACTCCTGGAGACCATGCAGGTTCAGTCAGCAAGGTTTATTAGCCAGCACCTTGTTTACAGAAATCGTCTCAGATTGATCACTAGTTCCCAGGCACAGCTATTCACTATCTTCTGGAATGTTTGGGGATGCTCCAGCTTTCTCCACTTATCTCCAGAGCGTTGCTCTGGAGACGAGAGCACCATTTTCACCCCCCTTCCTCCATTCCAGTCCATCACACCTATGGTGTCTATACTCAGTAGTGCCTTGTGATAGCCTTGTGATAAACATTATGAGTGGAGGAAAGGGGTCGGGTGGGGCAAGGAAAACAGTGTACTTTCTTTATCTAAGGGATGCTAAGCAGCTGGACAAAGGTATTGGAAGTGAGAGGGATGCTAGTGTCCACCTCTGGTGCCCATACCTGCCCATACTCTGTAGCACCTGCCTGCCCGTACTCCATACTGCCCACCCACGGCACCCACCTGCCTGCCTGGGATGTGGTTTCAGTGCCTCTTCCCATGTCGCGGTCACATGAGGTGCTCACTTAACAACCTGTGCGGTCCTTGATTAATGATGGCAGTGGGGACTGCCAGGATTGCCATCGCTAAACGATGCCATCACATGACATGGCACTTTACAGTCACATTCCGTAGTGATGGAAATTCCAGTCCCAATTGCTGTTGTAACCCAAGGACTACCTGTATGGTACTATAATCAGTTGCTCTATTAAAAATCTGCTGTGGCAAATGTTTTAGTCTTAAGGTCTAATTCTACCTGTCCACAGAGATTAGGCTTCAGGAAAGAAATACTTTTCTGAATTTCTTCTCTCCCCACATCTCACAATAAGGCAAGAAGCCATACTTCTTGCCATCTGGTAGTCATCTATAGCTGGTAGTCTGTTTCGAATGTTGTTAGAAAAAAGATGGTACACATATTTCTCAATCTACCTCTTTTTCTCCTTTTCTAGGTTGATTGTCAGAGTTGCTGTTGTAAAAAGAAAGGGGGGAGGATGGAAATTGTTGGTATCCATAAATACAGGCTGAATTCTGTCCCCTGGTATGCCAACTAGGTGCTAGTGCAAGAGTGGTCAATGTGGCCAAATTTTATTATTATTGGATTCTTGGTGTTCTCTGAGCTTGCTTTTCTTCTTGCAGACATTTTATTACCAGGCCAGGTAACATCATCAGTGCATGGGGAAGTGAGGTTTGCTGACAGTTTAGATATGGCAGCTTCTCCTACCAGCCTTGAGTGGGGTGTTGTTTCTTCCTTGATTGTTCTTTGAATGAGGTATTTTTTTTTTCCTTCGTTGATCCTGCTTCTCTGGGGGTTAGTTAATAGGTGTGGAATGAGTAGGGCAGTTTGCCTCTTTCCTTGACCTCTGGTTGCTTCCTTTGTTTAATGATTTGGAGATGTCTCAGTGTGTCTGTTAATGGGCAGTTTGTCAGAGTGCCAACCCTCTAGGAATTCTCTTGCATTTTTGGATCTGGCTTGGTTTAAAAAGTCTACCGTTTCCAATTGAAACTGTGCTTCAGCTTGTACGTGTGTTGTGAAATTAAGGAGTTCTCATCATGTACTCTGATTGCCAATTTATATTCATAGATACATTCTACCAAACGTCCACAGGCTTGCCCTACATAATGGCTTTGTCTTCTTTGGCTGTTGGGTCTTTTAAGTTTGGGTTTGCTTTGGTTGCTTTGGATAGATTGTGTTGATTTATGTGCAGCTGGGATGCCAAGTGGTTGTAGTAATCTGTGGGAGCTCCTCAGATGCTTTTGAGGTATGGGTTGAGTTATCCTTTTCATGGATTGTACAGTTTTTTTGACTTTATAAACACGCACAAAAGCATAGTTACAAGAGGGTAAGCTAGTGAAAAATGGAATGTATTTTATCAACACTTTTTCAGCAGTGCTGAATAAATGGTAGTTATGACCAGTCCTTAAAGTTCTGGCCACTGCAGCACCCTGCAATCACAGGATCAGCATTCGGGCAGCCCACCCTCACCTATGACCTCAGAGGCATTTCAGCTCCCCCAACCATCTATCTCCCCCTCCCTGTCTCTGCCCTTTTGCCCTGCACTCTGCAACCTGTCCCTGCTGCCCCCTGCCAGCCCTAGTTGATCTTCACCATCATCTTCCTCCTGTTGCTGGCCAGAGATCCAGGAGCTCTACAGAGGGTGCAGCCCTGAGATGCCTGTGGCAAGCTGCAGAGTGCATGCCAGAAGCGACCCTGGAGAACTGGTCTGTGGGCTTCAGCATGTTGGAAGGTTTGCAGAAGGAAGGCTGGGCCAAGAGCAAGCAGAAGGCCTGTGAGTAGGCTCTGCCAGTGCTGGGCTCACCTCCATCCCTCGCTGAAGCCTGCAGACCGGATGGGGGGAATTGAAGCAGAGGCGAGCATCGTATGAGATCCTCACCTAATGATGGCACAGTCCTGGCCTCATGACTGCAACTGGGACTACTGGGACTGCTGTTGCTAAGTGGTATGGTCACGTGAAGTTTCACCTAATGACTGCTTCGCTTAGTGATGCAAATTCCAGTCTCATTCAGTCATTAAGTGATAATTATATGTATTGCGTTATTACTGTATGCTGTAACTGCGTTTATTTTAACTATGCTATTGAATATGGCAGTAGAAGACAACCAGAATTTTAGAGTTGTATATAAGGGCAAAACCAGTCACTAGATACTTAGTTACTGGTTTGAGAAGTCATGGAACTGATAGAAGCAATTGGAAGAGATGTTCATTCTTGGCAGTAACAGTTGGTAACAGAGAGAACATTTGTCCAGGCATGATGGGGACACATTTCAATCAACAGAATTTTCAGAAAAAGCAGTTCTGAGTTTCTACTTAGCAGAACTGGGAAATGAGAGGGGGCAAGAAGAAATAAAGTTTTAAGCAAATACCTAGAAATCAATAGAAGATACCATGAATTTGCTATTCCTTCTCATGCACTTGTTGGAATAGAAGATAAGTTTTATGGTCCAAGATTCCCTGCACATTGTGCCACTAAACAACATCCATGTACAGTTTCCAGTCATTCAAATTGTCAGTAGAGAGCAGATTCCCTATTCACTTGATAAAGAATGTCACTTTTTTTTCCCCCAATCATGGCACCAAGATTGGTTGGGTGTGTGGCTGGAGGTTTGTTGATTGATGTGTTGTTATGGGATTCTGGTGAGGTTGTTTGGATGAGAAAACAGAGGACCTCCCTGGTTTCCTCTCCACTGGACCTGAGCTTGTATTCCTTGGCAGACCCTTAGGTAACTTGGGAGAGCAGCATCCAGGGTTATAGCCCTTACCCTTGGTTTGCTTGGTGCAGTGGAGAAACATTGATCTGGTGCTGGCAGCAGTGGTAGAGAGGTTGGGTGGCTGTGTTTTGTGTGGTTTCCAAGTGAATCAGCTGCTCAGCGGTATTTAGAGCGGCAGCAAGAAAGAAACCAGCAGTGGCCATGGAGAGGCTTCCCTGCCAGCCTTTGCAGAAGAGGTGAGAACTGGAGGTTTGGTGGTGACAGCTGGGATGGCTGGAGAGAACTCGTAGCAGCCATCCTCACGCAGGGACTGTGTCACTTGAGCAGTGGGAAGTGAGTGACAGCATAAGTTTGGAGCCTGTGGCTGCTGTTTTACCTTCTCTGTGTAGTTATGTAGCCATTTTGCCTCCTTCTGCCTGGTCTGTCCCCTCCTCAAGAGGGCATTGCTAGACTCAATGGTACTGGACAATTTTCATCCAGTTTCCAAGCTTCCCTTCTTGGGGAAGGTTGTGGAGAAGGTGGTTGTGTAGCAGCAGCTTTGAAGAACTCTGGAAGAAGTGGATTATCTGGACCCCTTTCAGGCCTGGGCATGGGACTGAGACAGCATTGATCACACTCTTGAATGATCTCTGGAGAGAGAGGGATGGAGGTGCACCCATCCTTGCACTTCTTGACCTCTCAGCTGCTTTCAATGCCATTGATTATGGTATTCTTCAGGACTGGTGTTGGGGGTGGGCAGCACGGTCTTGTGCTGGTTCTTCTCCTTCCTCCAGGGCTGGTTCCAGTCAGTGTTGATAGGGGAGGATAAGTCCATCCTGCATCTTTTGTTATGTGGGATGCCGCAGGGTTCAGGAGAGGATACCAATCCTGTTTAACATCTACATGAAGCTTCTGGGTAAGGTCATACCATCAGTCTGTATGCTAATGATAACCCAGATATATATCTCCACTCTGGGCTGTCTGAGTGATGCCATGGAGGTCCTATCTTGCTCTCTGGAGTCTGTGGGGGTCTGGATGGGAACAACAGGCTTTGGCTCAATCCTAGTAAGACTGAGTGGCTTTGGGTTTTAGGACCCCCCAGGTTCCATCTCTTGTTCTGGATGGAGTTGCACTACCCCAGATAGATCCTGTGTGCAATTTGGGAGTCCTCCTGGATTCATGGCTCCTGCCCGAAGAGCAGGTGGCAGCTATGACCAGGAGGACCTTTCACAGAATCGTGTTGTGCGCCAGTTCCACCCATTCCTGGATAGAGAGGGCTTGCTCATGGTCACTCATACCTTAGTCACCTCCCACTTGGATTGCTGGAATGCACTGTACATGGAACTGCCCTTGAAGAATGTTTGGAAGCTTCAGCTGGTGCAAAATGTGGTGGCACGGGCAGTTGTACGTGCTAGTAGCTTGACAAATGTGACACCTCTGCTTCACCAGCTGCATTGACTACCTGTATGCTTCTGGCTAAATTTAGGATGCTGGTGATTACCTGTCAGCCCTTAGAGGTAGTCCAGACAAGAAGCACCAACCATTAATACTAACCCTGCCTTTATTATAAGATCACAGTAATAGAATCTTGCAAGTCCAAAGCCTCTCCCCTCCCTTACTTTTACTCTCCTGAAAACTAGGGAGGGTCCCTTCTGTGACATTTTCTCCACCCCCACCCCTCCTTCGGACTCAGATTTTGTTTATCAGACCATTGTCTAGGCTGCAGCTCTTCCACCTGTCTCACAAGGCCATTCCCATACACCATTTGAAGCCCTTCATGGGTTGGGGCCAGGCTACATATGGGACTGTCTGCCCCAGTGGCGTCTACCCATCGTGTGAGAACTGGCAGGAGAGGCATGCTCCAAGTCCTGTCTGCAAAAGAGGGCCATCTGGTGTGGCCCAGGAGGAGAACCTTTTCTGCTGTGGTGCCCGCCCTCTGGAACACCATTCCCCCAGAGACTGGACTTGTCCCAACCCTGCTGGCCTTTTTGCAATGCATTGAAAACTTGGCTTTACCATCAAGCCTGGCACCCCGATAGTATGAGCGAGCCCATTTCTTGTTCTTGGTTGTCTTAACTGAATGTTCTTGGCTGCCATGTTTATGATATCTCTGTTGTTTTTCACTATGTTTTTATTTTGTTTTTAACTGTTAGCTTCTCAGAGTCATGAATATGAGATGGGTGGCAGAAAGGGAGGGAGGGAGGGAGGAAAAAATGAGACAAAGAAAGAAGAAAGAACGGAAGGAAAGAAACAGAGAGACAGAAATAAGGGAGGGAGGAAAAGAGAGAGAGAAAGAAAAAGGAGGGAGGGAGGGAGGGAGGGAAGGAAGGAAGGAAGGAAGGAAGGAAGGAAGGAAGGAAGGAAGGAAGGAAGAAAGAAAGAAAGAAAGAAAGAAAGAAAGAAAGAAAGAGAGAGAGAGAGAGAGAGAGAGAGAGAGAGAAAGAAAGAAAGAAAGAAAGAAAGAAAGAAAGAAAGAAAGAAAGAAAGAAAGAAAGAAAGAAAGAAAGAAAGAAAATCCTAGCTTTATCACCAATGATGAATTTTGAAGCTCTTTTGGGAAGTGGTTCCAAAGCCTCAGAAAAATTTTGTTCCTTATTTGTTTGTGAAAATTAGGGGGAAAAAATTCTAGGAAAACTGAAAACAAAAATTCATATGAATATTTGTGCAGAAAGCATGTTAAATTTATAAACATTGCAGAGAAGCAGAATTTGTGCTCAGTAACACATGAAAGTCTAGAAGATTAAAATTGATCACATCATCCATCTGTATTTTAAACTATTTTATAAACTGAGTGAAGTATTGAGGAGTGATTTAATTGATAAACCTGAAGGAAGGAAGGAAGGAAGGAAGGAAGGAAGGAAGGAAGGAAGGAAGGAAGGAAGGAAGGAAGGAAGGAAGGAAGGAAGGAAGGAAGGAAGGAATTAAGTGACTAAAGTTTTAAAAACATTGACAAGATTTAACTATTTAAAAGCAACAAGAGAAGTAAACTGAATCCATTGAATCAATGGTATTGCTGATGACTGGGATTAACTCAATGGTCACTGAAGTTTAAGATTTAGGAAAAATAAATGGTAAAATCGACAGATTGCATATGGAATAGGGAAGTCAAACAGTGTTAGAAAAATCTCTACAGTGGTACCTCGGGTTACGAACTTGCCTCTACTTACGAACCGGATCCGCGGCCATTTTCCCTGCTGCCACGCGGTCACGGCTTCCTGTGGGCGAGGTCGCGGTAGCAAGGAGACATTCGGTGAGGCTTGTGGTGTGTTTTGCAGTGTTTTGCGAAGGTTTTTGGTGTGTGTGTTAGCATGGCTTCAAAGAAAATGCAGAGCAGGCTTGGCGGGAGTAAGGCTCTGAAGAGAAAATTGCCTCGGGTTGCGACCAAATTCGGGCGGAGGGCGGAACGGATTAACCGGATTTACATTGAACCCTATGGGGAAATTCGCCTCAGATTGCGACCAAATTCGGGCAGAGGGCAGAATGGATTAACCGGATTTACATTGAACCCTATGGGGAATTTTGCTTCGGGTTACGACCAACTTGGGATACGTCCAGAGTCACGGAACGTATTAAGTTCATATCCCGAGGTGCCACTGTAGTTTGAAAAGTATGGTTATACATGGAACAGGAAATATATTTGGCTTTGAACTTGGAACAACAGAGCTTCCCTGGAAATGTTTGACTGGAACAGCCCAAGTCATTGTATTCTGTTGGAGCAAACCTTGAAATGGTTTGAATGTTTTGTTCCACCCTCAGAACATAACATTTTGTCTCTATTTTGAAACACTCAAAACAGTCCATTTGTTGTCTTCTGTCACTAGGAGCACTAATACCATTGCCATGTGGAATGGCCAAGTTTTGTATCCAGATCCATTTGTTCCAATATTGGAAAAAACTCTCAGAACACATGTGCTCTGTTTCCAGTCTGGAAACTCCTACTGAAGCACATCTCTATTGAAAAGCAATAATGATGACCTACAAGCCATATCACTGACATGGATTGGCAATGATTTTCTAGGGCAGCTTCCTCCAACGTAGTATCTTCCAGTGGAACTACAACTTCCAGAATTTTAACCCAGTGCATTCTGGTTGCGAATTCTGAAATTGTGGTTGCAAATCTCCTAGCGATGGGAGGCGGGTTGGACAGACTCAGGAAGGCTGGCCTGTGATTTCACACAGGAATCTTTCCAAGCCTGTCTGGTGATAGCAGAAATAGTTTGCATGTAATGTGAGCTATGGCCTATGCATTTCAGTATGTGCTTTCTCTCTGTGCATGTATTTGAAAAAAATCTGATAGCCCATCTCTGAAAAGGACAATGGAAAGTGGTAAGACTAAGAGATCCAATGAACAACTTCCATCTATCTAAAGCTCAGCTTGTTCTGTACTTGCATTTAGCTTGTTATAAAGGTGCTTTAATGTCTGGTTATTGTTTTAATGCTCTGTATACATCGTAAGCCACTTTGAATGATTCTCTTTTTGACTGGAAAGGCAGACATAAATTCCATTGATGAACAGGAGCTTGTGAATAAGAGCACTTGCAATCCTAGGCTTGCTGTTCAAATGAAGGATCTGTCCTTTTCTTGTCTAAAAGGTTGACCTGGATTTCTGTGATTTGTAAACATTCTCCTTTGTCTTCTATCATGTAATATGACAAATTACCTTTGTCTTATTTGTGGAAATAAGACATAAGCAATGTTGGAGAAATTTGTTGCAGTTCATTGCCATGACAGCTAATAGATGTACATATTGGCAATTTGCTTAGTAGATTATCATTTACTGTCACATTTTTTAATTAAAATGTGATTGTCCATTGTCTTTAATCTATTTGCATCATGGGTGACAAATTTCTTCTCCTTAGACTCTGTATTCTCTCACTGCAGGATGATTTTTACCCTAGCCATTACATACTTTAAAGGGGAAACCCCATCACTGTAAGCATTTGACTTTTGTTCACTTGGGAGCTATAACAGATTTTTAAGTGGTTGATTTATCATCATTGTCAGGGCACTGGTTCTTCTAGCAGTTCTAACCTTTTGCAGCAGTTACAAAATATAACCCATGTACTGTGGTTGCTTTGAATCTCAAGATCTCTCTTGTAGATTGTTCAGACCAAGCTGCTTTGTTACTTTCTGGTGCATAACTGGGAAAGGCTAAAAAAATATAATAGGAAGTTTTCTTCATTGGAAGAAACTAATGGTTTCTATATACAATAATTTATCTTGCTTTGTTTACATTTCTCATGTGTTTCATTGATGGAAGGGTTAATTAAAAGCTGGATCTATTTGGAAATTAGGAAAGATGGATAAATGCCAACATGATAATGAATAATCTATATACTATTAAAACTCTTGTGTCTGTAACCTTCAACTGGGCAAAATGGTGAGTCATAGGGCAACAATTTTTGAACCAGGGTACCTCAAATGGGCTAACTTATGGAACATGTCCAAAACCTTGGACCCATTACTCCCATGGGATTGAAATTTGGGAAATTTGTGGCCGCTTCAGCCAGGATCATTTGATTGTCATGGGCACCTCCCCAATCTCTTTCCCACGATTGGCTGCTTTGGAAATGAGGCAGAAATTTGAAATTTGAAATCTCTTAATGGTGGTGGGCATTGAGGGAAGGCTGGCAAGGTAGGGCTGGCTGGGGGACACCAGTGGTTGATGGGTCCACTTCACCCCTTGAGGGAGGGGCCCTTGGGGACATGCTGGAATGGAGAGCGGGAGTGCAGTTTTCCTAATGGTCCATGGCTCCCTTTGTTCCACCTCCCCCCAGCAACATGGCAGGCAGTTCTGTGGGTCAGCCTAGGAGGAAGAGGAGGAGGATTAATCAAGAGTCTCCTGAGGGTCATGAGGGGAAGGCAAATGGTGCAAGCCTATATTATACATGGGAAGGAAGGAAGGAAAAGGGAGGAAGGGAAGGAAAGGATCTCCGACCTCTTTCCTGCCTCCCTCTGTCTCCTGCACCCAATCACCCTGCGCTAAGTGATGACAGTTCCAGCAGTCCCAGTTTCTGTTGTTAAGCGACGACCATGTGGGTCATTAAGTGAGGACCTTATGTGACTGTGACTTTCAACTACCTGCCAGCTTCCCTACTGACTTTTCTTGTGGGAAGCCAGCAGAAAATGTTTGAAATCACAATCATGTTACCACAGGGACACTGCAATGGCTGGAACTCAGAGGACCCATCGTAAATCCCCCTCGTTCAGTGCTGTCATAACTTTGAGTGGTCGCTGAACAAATGGTCATAATTCAAGGACTACCTGTGTGTAAATAAATGCCTGTTCAACATTCTCCACCCTATTTAGGGAGGAACTGTGCAGAGCATCTTATCCAATTCTTCTAAGAAAGGAAAATTCTTTCTTTCTTGATCATCTGGAGCACATGTGGGTAATCTCCTATCCTCTCCTTATCTGGAGAGTTTCCAAGGAATTGGTCATCTCTCTAGTTCCCTAGTCTTTGTCACAGTCATCTTCAGTTCGCATACATCCCCCCCGACACTACTACTTCCCATAGATCTTCAGTTGACATCAACTTAAGAGGAACTTGTGGCACCGTCTTTTTACATACTAAAAATATTCCCTAAACATAATGATCTTGCTGTAAGTGAAATGCATGCTAAAAGTATTCTTATTCATCTTGGAATTTGAGGGTCCGTGTTGGTATTATCTACCAGCTATGGACATTGTTATGTGTTTTACCTGCATTTTTGCTTAGCACACTGTTTCTCTCAAGCCCTAAATATGTGTGTGTGCATACACAAATGCTACTTCAGCTCCAGTTATTGTCTTATTTTGTTTGATCTACGTACACACATTTTGAAAAAGCTGTGGATCTTGGCTCCTCCTAATTTTCAACAGAGCAAGTTTTTATCACGATACCATGCACAAATACCAAGGCAAAAGACCCTTAAAGTATAGTCAGGCAACATCCAGAGGCTTGTGTTTGGTGACTGTCCAAAGAAACTACCGTTGGCAGTCTTCCTTGTTTCTACATGGATATGGGTGCCAGAGACAGATAACTTTACTCCTGAAAGAAATCAAGATTTGTGGCAATGCACCCATGTTTAAAGTATCTTGAGATGCTATGCCAGCCTTAATACTTGGGGGAGGAAGAAGAAAGCCTTCTATCTCCTCTGCTCAGGTCAGGTCAAGGACAGTGAAACCCAAAATGCCCTCAGATCCAGTGTAATAATTGCACTCAGCCTCTCTTCCTTCTTCCTTCACTGCACTTCCCTCTTGCTTTCTGTCCAACTGCTGTTGTGTTGTTGCTGTTGTTTGTTTGTTTTCTTTGCAGTTAGGTTTTAAGGGTGGCTGCAGAAGCAGCAGTGCCATTCTACAATATATTATGGGATTTGCTGGGGGAGAATTTTACATCAGGACAGTGTTTGGAAAATTGTGGTTGGGTTGTCCTGGCCAAATTGGAGTTGTTGAGAAGTATGGACAGGCAATACATAAATATTTTAAAAACAAAAACAAATCTTTTTTATGGGGATGTTGAGAATCCTGAAAATATAAACCTAACAACCCATTTTGTCTGACGGCCATTTTTCTCAAGAGTGTATTTCTGCTTTTAAGGCAGAGGAGTGATGAATTTTAAGTGAGTAATACTTAATTCATTCTATAGACTTCTCCTCCAATTTGCCATTAAACTTCTGAAATTCAGCTTGCTTACTTTGGGAAAATTTGCAGCAGTTAAAAGCGCCAATAGCTGATGAGAAACAATAAAGCAAGGAAAGTGGACACAAAGTGAAGTATCTGTCACTTCCACCAAGAAAAAGTGAGAGTTGGCAGGAGGCAGCATACAAATCCAGCCCATAATTTTGTTGAATAATACTTGTGTTTTCATAACTTTTCCTGATTTAATTACACCAACGTTCTGAAGGCTTTTAGCCAGGGCATTGAATCACTGTCAAAAACTAACAGTCTAGGCTTAAGGCAAGAAGAATCACAGAAGAGAAGCAGAAGAAGTGAGGAATTCTTCTATGTTTTATGTAGGGCGGTGTGCTTGCCCAAAAACTGCAGGTTCCCAGATATTGTTAGACTCTCAGACCTATCTTTCCTGACCATTGGCCCTGATGGGATAGCTGATTTCAACTCCAAATGGTTTTAAAATAATTTAAGAAATTATATTTTTTTCATTCAATATTAGGTTGTTCAAGAAAACAGGAATAGGTTCCGGTGTAAAAATCCATATACCAGTTCAGGTAACACATAAATATTAATATAAGAGAAAGAGAGAGAGAGACAGACAAACTTATTCTTGAGCTGAACGTGTGCTCAAAAACATACCTTGTCCAGCAATTCTGTGCTCACCTTCCTGAGATGCTATTTTTCATCTCACTCCTGTGTCTCAAGCTTATAATAAAAAGTGACGTAGATGTCTCCAAGCTAAAATCAGCTGTTCCTGGGAGAGTGTGTGTGTGTGTGTGTGTGTGTGTGAGAGAGAGAGAGAGAGAGAGAGAGAGAGAGAAGAAAATATCAAAAAGTATGCATCTTGGGCGGTGGGAAACACTGTGCAGAGGCTTCCAAAGGTATCCGATGCAGTAGATTCTGGTTCGTGAAATCTTACCCTGCAGTCTATGGCCTTTTACCACTTGCCCCTAACTGTGGGGCAAACATTCTCTGGTATGAACTTTCTGTAGGGTCCCCATGACATTGCTTTCATCTCGTTCTCACCCCATGAGTGAAATAGGCTTAAGTTATCAAGTGACTCTACTGACCTGAAATAGCCAACAGAGGCAGGATAGATACCAGCCATGGGGGTAGCAAATAACGTGCTGGTTTGTTTTCCCCCAGCTCAAAGATGGATGGAAGACCCTTCAACTTAGCAGTGGAGAAAGGCACTCTCAGATGGACAAGATTCTGTGTTATTTCTTCTGTCGCAGACTTGTAGAATTACCTCTCTAAGAGCATGAGTGTCCATTTAGCTATTACTGATTGATGTTCATTAAGCTATTACAGATATCTGCCGTTGGTGCATCTACTTTCCACACCACTGGAATCTTGCATCATCTGCTCATGTAGCTAAATTAGCATTCATGCGGGCCCTTGCATTCTCTCTTGACCAAGGTCATAGAATCACAGGGAAATAAAAGATGTGAATCTCTCCACATTTGATCTCCACTCACAGCATCCATTGAAAATTATCTGTCATTATCAAGATAATTATAGGCTCAGTTAATAGCAGCTGGTCAGAGATATTTATCACTGGAATTGCTGCATGACCCATACATGATCCATAGCAGCCTGACATGTGGCACTGCCATGAAGTGAAGAGGTCTTTCCTGAGTGAAGCCTTTACAAAAGTATTAGTAGAGCCTGTTCTCCAGTGTGTTATGGGAAAAATCCACCTTATCCACTGCATTTGATGTTTTATCATTCTACAGGGATCTCCATGGAAGATTACTTCAGTGGCATTCCCATATTATAAGTGAGTTTTCTCCCAAAACTAACAGGCAATGACATTTTTTTCTTCTTCTTTACTTTGCCTGAAAATGTGTGCAAAGGCTCCCATATTTCCCAAGGACCCATCAGAGGCGATCATCTGTTCATTTCTACCAAAATGTTTGGAGCCAACTGAACTTTATTTAGGGCATGTATGAGAAATTCCTCTTCTCCCACTAAAAGCCCTATAGCTTGCTTCAAGGATCTTTTGCAGCCTACATTAGGGTTCAGAAAGGTTGCACTGTTGAATTTCATCCTGTGTTAATATTTAAAGAGTGGCTGACAAAAATAGAATCAAGTTAGGAACTCTGTTTAAAACTGTGACCTTAGATCTATTTTATAAGCAATCATATTTCAAGATAGGAGATGGGAGTCTTCTTTGCCATCTAGTCCAATCCTTTGTCTAAAGCAGTGTTTCTCAACCTCGATAGCTTGAAGATGTGTGGACTTCAACTCCCAGAATTCCCCAGCCACAATTTTGGGAGTTGAAGTTCACACATTTTCAAGTTGCCAAGGTTGAGAAATACTGGTCTAAAGCGTAAAATTGGTAGAATTCAATAAAAACACAAAGGAAATACTTAATGACCAGTCTTGCTAGCTTTCTAATCCTTCTATTACGTAAAGCTAACCAGTAAAGAAAGTCACTAAACAGTATTATATAAAATAGGGAATAGGGTAGATTTTTGATAGACTGTTAGGAGTAATGCTAAAGGAAGCAATTAAGGGAATGATTGGGTTTTTGTTAAATGTTAGCCCCATTCAAAATCATTTTCATGAAGGAGCAGGTTGTACTGTAGAGTTAAGGTTTTACATCTACTTAACTCTGCCTTCTTGAATGGATATCTGAAGTTATGTGCATATATACATGGAGGTCTGTACATGTGGATCCTCTGCCAGATCCTGAAGATTCCAGGATCTGGATAAGCCTCCACAGGCATAAGTCTGCATATGAGGGTTTTGCTGTCTCGATGCAGCCATCGAGTTGCAACGATCATGGCTGTTCCCGATATTAGTCCTAATGAGGTAGCTGCTTTAATCAGTCGAGAGGTGCAGGGCCGAGTAGAAAGAACAGCATGAATCATGTGGCCTAACCTGTGTGCCCTGCTTTCTTGCAAAGTTCTTTCTAATAAAGTTGAGGAAATCTCTTCAGATTCTGCTGCAAGTATTTTCTGCAGACTTGTAAGGATATGATAGAAATGTTCTCAGTGCCGTGACCAGCCAAAAGAATCCTGTTTCACAAATACACATTGCATGACCTTAAGAAGGCATTTTCTCCTTTCCTCTACAGCAAGAGGTTCTGCAAGAAGAGGTTTCATAATCTCTTCTTAGCAAACAGTATTTGAAGCTAAAGTAAACTTTTGATTACAGAGACAGTAGACCTTGTTTGCCTGACATAAACTTCAAATCCATCATACTGTGAAAAAAGGAGGCTTGTTACATTTTAAAACAAACAGATTTATTGTGGTATAAAGCTTTGCAATCTGCAGAACATCTCTGCTGACAAAGTAGTCTCTTTTTTACACAGTCCTATACCCCAATACATTTATTGGGCATTCAGGCGTCTTAAGGACTTCTTTTATTTTTACTAGAACAGAAGAACATGCCTAGCCCACTTGCATCAAAAATTACCCTGTAAATCTTTCTGACAGGTGAACTGGGATAGCAAACTAGCAAAGTAAGCAAACTAACAAACGAAGTGAACTAACTTCAGGATAGAGCAGGGTTCAGATTGATTGTGATAAAGGAAATTCATGCTTTTGCTGTCCAGCAGGGGGCGCTTCAAGCATCTCTGGGATAGTGGCTGGGATTACATCTGCAGGCAGATCATAAACCCTTGGCCCATCCATTCATTTTCAACAGCAAATCATTCTCCTGAAATTATTGTCAGCCTCCAAAGAGAATGTGTATGGAAACTGTATGGATGCAGAATGTGAACATCTGAAAATTAGGTCAGTAGGGAAGTTAAAGTTTCATCCTTTTTCTGTAATCCAGTCCAAATGTCTTCCTCACAGTTGTTTTTCCCAGCCCTTCAACATACCCACATCCAAATTCATCTCCCCCACCACCACCACCACCATCCCCAAGACACAGCGAAGATGATATTCAAGGTTGCTTATGTTACATTTGTCTGGTACTGAGTACAACTGATGAGTGCCGAAAGTATAGAAGCCAAAATGGGGCTGGTGAAAAGGAAGAGGACTGAAACGCTGTGATTGAGGGACTTGATTTGCAGAAGTCTTACCCTCCTCCCCAAAAAAGTATTCAAGGGGGAAAAAAGTGACAGGAAAAGATGAAATAGAATCATTAGATCAAGGCACTGTATACTCTGAAGACATAAATGCTCACAATCCATTGGATAAAATCAAATCAAACAAACACCTGAAAAAATTACATACCTTTACTTCTTTCAGGGTAGGCTCGTTTTTCCCCTTATTTTCACTCTGCATTCAATTCTCACAATACTGACTTGAACTCTTATGCACAATGTATAGCCTGTGTGCATCGGGAGGAGCTTGAGTTCTGTTTCGCCGTTCAATCTCACAAATTCAGTGGTAGCTTGATGTGCTACTTCATTCGTGTCTTAAGTGTTACCTTTACATTAAATTTATGTGAGCTGTGGTTCAGGAGGACGTTATTGGTTAACTAGAACAGTTTGTGCAACACATAGAAGAGAATTTATTTGCTTTTGTTCAAAAGGAATGGCAACAAAGGGAAGGAGTTAATCAATGTGACAGAATGACATACTTGTAAAGGGCAGAAACTATGCACATCTAAATTTCTGTTTAATTGTTAACTACTCTTGACAGGATACACTTGTGTTTTTTTAAATAAAAATAGGACAAAATTATGTCTGGCAACAGAATGTATGCACTGTATGTAAGTGTGTGTGTGCGTGTATTCCATAGAGAGAGAGAGAGAATGAACATAGACATAAATCATGCACAACATGAGGTTTATCTGTAGCAAAGTCCATTTGCATCCGTATTAAAACTTTATGAGCACTGAACAACAGGATTAGGCATAACTTGTATAAATGATGTTATGAGGACCTTGGCCACCTTGATGGGTGATCTGTCACACAAATGCAGCCCTACTGATACTCCTGTAATTTGTTGACCGTGTTATTGTAAGAGTTGCTTCCTAGACTGATAAAGATTCAAGGGCCCGTTATGTAAACAACCCTTTGCAGACTTCCTATATCAATGAAGGGAGCCACCTTCTCACTGGTTCACAGGAAGGCTGTGACATATAGAATCAGAAAACTAAGTATCAGGAGATATTATTGGCTTTAAATTGAAAATAGTTCCCTTGCTGAACATCTTGTACTTCCCATCCATTTCATTTCAGTAAATCATGGCAGAGACCTCTGTGAAGATCATGCATGGATAACAATACATAGGCAATAATCATTACAGTACAGGCAGCTGATAAACAGCTTGACTGTTATATTACTGGAGTGCCTGGAAGATAGACCTGTAGATTCAAAGAGTAACTTTGCTGTGACTCTGTTCCTGTCTCTTTTTCAGAAAGTAGTACTGGGAAACTTCTGCTTGACTGCTTGAGAATTGTCCTGCTTGGCTGCACAAGTTTCTGTCTCAACTCCCATGGTTTTTTAACAATTGTATGAAATTGCTGAGAAGATCCATTCACAGGTTTGGGGCTAACCAAAATCAGTATGCTGATGATATTCCACTATACTTGTATGGCTCCAGGCTGTAATGGATTGAGTATTGGAGAATAAGATGAAGTACAACTCAAGAAAGGTGACACTCAATCCATGAGCTGGATTTCAGGACTTGGGAACCACACCTGTCTAATGGACTGTATTTCCTGTTATGAAGCAGGTTTATAGTTTGGGGTCCTCTTGGATCCAGAAATGATGCTAGATATCCACATAACATCCCTCACAAGGAAGGTTTTTTATCTCTTTCAGTGTTGGTCTTATTTACTGCTTTAACTATATCTATTCTATATTCTATATCTGTCATGCTTTGAATACTGTTTTAATTGTGTCTTTGTAAGATTCCCAGGGCCATTAAGAGGATATAGGGCATATACATTTTTTGAATAAAATAAAATAATAAAGTGCTAGAGAATAGCATGAAGGGAAGAGGAATACAACATTTTGGTAAGGATGTAAAGCTGCAGTTCACATAAATTCTTGTCTACATTTCTGTGAGAGACAGAAGAATAGGCCAACTCGCGTTCTGGTTTTTCCTTTTATTTTGGTAGTTTGAAACTCTGCTTTTATCAAAGAAACTGCTGTTCTGTTTATACATGGCGAGACTTCTGGATTTGGTAGTAAAAACTCAGTAAGTAAATTTTCTCAAGAATTATAGGTTTATACTTATAATATAGTTATCATATTATAATTAGAATATTTATAGTATTATAAGTATTATGAGAGCCATCAGACCTGAGATGCAAAAATCCAGAAAGTTTTCAGTATCTCTGAAATGGTTATCTAATGGTTATCTAATGGAAATCTAATGGTTATCCAGACTTTTGCAGTCCAGATCTGGTATCCTATTGTTGGTGGCAATTATTTTCCATAATGTTTTACAATTCACAAAACATTCCATGTTCTACAAGTCACAAAAACATTCTATGTTCTACAATTCACAGACCATTCTGTAGCAAAATAAACTACAGCATTGCCAAGAGAAATCTTTGATATTACTTTATCTGGAGGTAAACAAAACAACCCCACCCCTCGACACTAGTTTTGTTGTGTACAGAGGTGTATCAGACTGAAATTATGAAAGGGCTGAAACATCAGCTGTCATCCGGTATTAATTTTCCCAAACCATCAACTAGTGAAAAGAAGAATTTTCCTTAATGAAGTGCTTAACTTGATTAAATAGGCTGCCCATTAATGGGCACTTTAAGCTGTTCTGTTCTGTAGATTAGCTTAGCCAGACCTTCCAAAAAGGTCCTCTGTTAATGTGAACGGAGCTACGCAAAAGAGCAACTAGCTTGGTAACAAAAAGAAGCACTTAGGGGCTTTAAAGAACTAATTAGCTAAATGAATTAACACCAGGGTCGCTGGAGCAGGTGAAGATGGCATCTGTTCCTGCCATGTTGCTGCCACTGCTAGGGGTGCAATTTGATATCTCTGGTAGCTTTTCATGACTTGGAGGAAGAAGAAAAAAGACACATTATGGGAAACATCTCATATCCCTGATCTGAGTAAGGCTTGCATTGCATGTGATCTTTCCTTTTCACCCTATTAGCAAAGAGACCACAGGATGCGTGAATGTGAGGTGGCATATTGCATGGAGCAAGGGAATGGTTAACTCATCAGGTTTTGCAATATTCCCCTCCAGTTCTTATAAGGAAGAGATAGCAGCAATGAAGAAAGGATAGCAGTTCCGCTTCTAAACTGCTCAGCAAAGAGCCTAAATTGTGTTGAGACAATGCAGCAAGTTAAATGTTAAACAAACAAACAAAGAGTTTAAACACTGTTAAGAAGTCTCTTATATTTCCATTTATTTTGGGTAGAATGGCAAGCTTGGGCATTTCTAAGTGGTGTCTTTTGCTGTCTCCAGGCACTGGGTTTTCTGGGGTACCAGAAAGGTTGGCATAGACAGTTGTCAAACCTGGGCCCTCTTGAGGAAGTCCTCATCATCATCAGTGGGGTGCCAGGGTGGGTAGGACATGTGGGCAAAGCTTGATCTCTTTTGGGGAGGATTTGGAAGAATGAATTCTGACTTACCTGTGAGGGATGATGTAGTTTTGGTGCCTTTATTACTAGGTTTTTGAATTACTAGAAGGGTTGGCATAGATGGCAAGCTTGGTCTCTCCTGGGAAGGACTCCCCTATCATCAACAGGAGTTGGTTACATCAGGGCTGCATGTCTTGCTGGCAATACTCCAGGTTAGTTAGTTTCACAACCAGCAAATGCAGGCTGGCACAGATTCAGTGTTACAGAGATAGACAAGACACTGTCAGTTCTTCAATGTAGACTAGACTAGGAAAACAATGCCATGTAGATCAGTATTACTTTTTGTGTAAAGCTATAGTAACAGAATCTTCCTTCTATCCTTCAAGGCCAGTCCCTCCCTCTGCAGGCAGAAGGAAAGAGGCTGGCACAGAACAAGGGGCACCCTATTCCTAAAATCAATTAGGCTATCACTGTGTGTTAGACTGGCAGCCACTCAACCCTGTTGAGAGACTATCCCAATCATGCACTTTAGAGGTCAGGTTAGATCCAAGATGTATACTGGATTGGTCAGCCTTGAACTTATATTCAGAGTGCTGAGAGCTGAGATGAACTCTCACCTGAGTTGGCAGGATCAGCCCATACAATAGAAGTGTGTCATTCCATTCGTTTAAGGGAATGAAGTTAAAGTTTATGCCTGGCCATAGTGAAAAATATGTAAGCTGAATGGCACCCAAGTAATTTAGCTTTCCAATCTCAAAGGTGGTCTGAGAGGCACAGAGTTTGATTAGATGATAATACTCATTGGCCAGTATTCATGTCATTATGAAAGAGCCCATCACACCTCTCAACCGCTTCTCAACATTCTCCATACATATATAGAAGTTAGAGCATTGTATATTGTCTGTAACAACCTCAGAAGCAGCAGAAAGGCCATTGAATGTATAAAGCCCTTCCAAAGACTGTAATGTGCTTTGAAGCCACCTGACTCAATTTGCCAGTTTGATTTGCGATTCTCCTTCAGTCTGCTGATGTGATTGAAGTCTGACTAAACAGAAGCCATTCTTCAAAGCTTTGCACAGCCCTCCTGCATTCTCCCAAGTAGCAAATTTATAAAATCTCACCATGGCCCCAGATGCAAATGTTAATTCAACCTTAAACAGAACTGTATCTTATTAAAATTATCCTTAAAAATGTGGAGGCCCACCTTTTAGCTTTGGCTCAACATTTGTAGATGGCATCTTATTTTTATGCTAATAAAGAGCACTCCTGAATGCTGCCATCACCCACATTGATGCCAAATGCAACTTCTCTGCAGTATAAGTTACATTGGATAAGACAGTCTGGAAGATTACAATCAAGAATGAAAATGCTGAATGCTATTCAGGCCATTGAGAGATAGATACAACAACTGATAGAGAGGATGGTATCCAGGGAATAGTTAAGTATGTTCACTTTGTAAAACAAGATCTGATTTAAGGCATTTCTCATGGGATTTGGTTGTTCTTGGGGTTCCCCCCCCTTCTTTTCTTCCTCCAGGTTTGGAAGTCACAGTTGCTGTTGAAGGATATTGAAGCATGAGTTCCAAGTCTACTGATTCTTCTGATCTTATTTAAGAGTACACACTATTACTATGCATTCGAATGTCCCAAGAATTGAAGTACCTTTCATCTCTGTTTGCTTTGGTCTTTTGCAGGGGATAACAGACATTTTCCAATCTTGATAGTCTCCCTTATCTCTGGTCTAGCAAAATTCCCTTTTTTGTTCCATCTTCCGGGGTTCTTCTTTTCCTTTCTTTTGATTGCACTTCTTTATATTTGCCCTTCCTGTGTCTTTATATCTTTTATTTCTTCTCCATATACAGTAAATGTGTCAGGTTCCTTCCCTCTGTTGGCCAACCTTCATTCTGTGTTCTGCTTCAAAGGGCAACTGGTGCTGTGTGAACTGGCTTCATGTATTATTATCCTCCCTCTTTCAACCATAAAGATGGCTTGTGAATTAGTACAGATGCCACTCATAATAAAAGGGGCCTCCAATCCATGGAAAAGTGCAAAACACTGCTTAAAAGTACATGTATGCAGATTAAAATGCTGTATCTATATCTAGGGCCAGCCTTGTTGTGTTAGAAAGCTGGCTAGGCATTACGATCTACATAGAGGTCCTTTCTGAACATGCCCCCATTCTCAGAGGACTGTATCTTCAGCACATGGAAGTGGGTTTTCAGTGTTGCTTCCAGCTGTGAAACGTTCACCCGTGGTAATTCTACTTAACCTTTGTCTTAGAAGAAGAGCCACAATGCAGATTATTTGCACTTGCTTTTAACAGCTGATTAATGCTTGCATTTCATTTTAATTCTCTTTTAACATTCTGTTTTGTATTCTATATTTTAAGTACTTTTAGCAGCTCTCAGTGTTCAGTTGCGTAGAAAATTAGATAATATAGCAAATAGAAAAATATTGTGCAAAGGAAGATCTTAATGGGGGAGCCTTTGATATATGTGGAATTTGTCCATCTAACTAAAGGCCATTTCCAGCGCTGTCAAGGACTTGGAAACCAGCATCACAGATGAGCACCTTAGACCCATGAAGAGTAGAAGGGGCTGGGGCTATCATGATTATTTCCTGCAACCCCTGGATATAACTATTCTATTCCTGCTTTTCATAATGTCTCAAGGGGTATATATTACAATAATGATAATGCCATTATTTTGCATTTAGAAAGGTTCACTTATTTTGCACATTTTCAGTAAATGACAGGTCAAGAAAATCCAGTGCCCACTTATTAATGGAGAAAACTAAAATCCACGCTAAATACAGAAATGCAAATCAAGATAGCTACCCCTTTAATACTGCCAAAGAATTCTTGGCCATTGAAGTTTCTAGGTTATGTTAGTTTAGTGTCCAAGTCCATTACCCTAAAGAACAAAAATGGTACCATCTTGCTTATTAATTTTGGAAAATAGGATGTCACTGTGTTAAAGAGATCAAACTGAGGATTTATTTATTATGGTAAGCATGACAGTGGTGGAACATTTCCCTTGATATGTTCCAGAAGTCTCATAAGAATAGCTATGAATAAACTTTGCCAGTAACCACAGCATTATTATTTTTTCCCCTTTCTTTTTGTTTTTCAGTTGAGTTAAGGAAAACATTAGCTCTTCAGATTTTCTCTTCCTCAACAAAGCAGAGCAGAAGAGTGCAGGCTGGGTGGCACAGATAAAAAGAAAGAGAGATGCACACAGAGACATACAGTACATGCAGAGAAAGTATCTAGCATTCTTTTATTGTGATTTTTCCTTTGCTAGCCCATGTTGGGCTGGGCTCCCCAAGACTATTCCTATACTTCCTCTTTCACCCCTCTTTTTCTTCATGCCATCTGACGCTTGCCTCTAGCTTTTGTAATTCTCTATTCTGCCAACCTTTATCTTTCCTCCTTCTATTTCTGTATGATTCCTGCAGGAGTTGAAATGATGTTATTGTTTGACATTTGAAGGAGTTCTCAACAATTATGCGCATGTTTTTGTTGTAATTTATTTCAAGAAATTGGTGGCTGTTGAAAGGCATTGCTGCAGCCAGGAATGCTCTCTTTCAAAGGCTAAAAAAAAAGAACATTAAGTGGAAAGTGGTGCAGGAAAAACAGAAAAAGTGCACCAGTTCTGAGTATGACCTCATCATGTTCTATGCTACACCCAGCATGCTTTGAATTATTGAAACATCCCTCTTGAAACACAGTGATTTCTGTAGCCTGGAAGCTAAGAGAATTGACACTTTTTCAGAGGATGGGGTTGGGTTGGAACTACCATATGATCACATCACCAAGTCAACTGATTGAACTTCTCTTGTGGACATCATTATTATGAAACTGCATTTGGTGTATGCTTGGGAGCATTTAGGTGATGGATTTGAAACAACACAGTCCAAAACTAAAATGACTTGGGTCCCACAGTGCTCCTTTGTTTATAAAACAACAAGAGGATAAGTATGATTTTCTACCTACTCCTACATACAATATATTATGCCTTTCTCAAATATATCACCAATGTTCCTGAACAGTTCTGGAGGCTCTTGAGACAGTACTTTGCTTTACCAGAACCAGCGTTTGCACCTGCTATTTCATAATGATAGATTCCATTTTAGAAATAATAGCTATAGTACTTTTTATGGAACTCTCAGAATCAATACCTTGAACAGTCATCATGTTTTTCTAGAAGAGGTGTAGGCAGCCTATGGCTGTAGGGCCAAAGACTTTTTTCATACACCCCTTTGTTTAAATTTTAAAGTCCATTGTAACTCTTACAAAACTGACCTGACTGTTTCACAATAGAATAATATTGTAGGAGGAAAGATACGGGGGGGGGGGGAGGGGGGGAAGGAGAAAGAATTAAAACTCGTTTGGCTCTGAGACTATCTACCATAAACATGTGATATAGCTGTATGAGATAAGTATTATGGGAATAAGCCCTGGACCAAGGAAGGAAGGAAGGAAGAAATGTAGGTTATTTGAGGGATTCCCTATATAAACTTCATAGGGGGTTGGGAAAGGCCAGTTTCATGAATGTAAACTCGGTTCCATTCCCAGAATAAAAGTGAAGGGCCAAGCAACTTGGATTTAAAGATTTTTTAAACAAGCAAACAAAACGTTATAATGACTTACTAAACTGCTAAAGAATCTACTTATTTATGTAATTTCAAGCACTGTAAAGGGAGGCATTGCAAAGGTGGACTCCGTGTTTCTATCTAGTTCTATTAATCTCTCCTCTCCTCTCCTCTCCTCTCCTCTCCTCTCCTCTCCTCTCCTCTCCTCTCCTCTCCTCTCCTCTCCTCTCCTCTCCTCTCCTCTCCTCTCCTCTCCCTCCCTCCCTCCCTCCCTCCCTCCCTCCCTCCCTCCCTCCCTCCCTCCCTCCCTCCTTCCTTCCTTCCTTCCTTCCTTCCTTCCTTCCTTCCTTCCTTCCTTCCTTCCTTCCTTCCTTCCTTCCTTCCTTTCCCAAATGTATGCCATACAGATGTCTGAAGATTCAGATTTCACCCTTTTACACAACTTTACAGAATTCATCAAAACAGATTATCTGGTTATCATTCACCTTTGTGATACAGTTAACTTACAGCTTTCCTACCCTCCTACCAATCTGTTCGATTCATCTTAATGGTTTAAGTTTTGTTTTGCTTTTTTCTTATATTCAGGAGTTTGCATAACATGCTAAGCTATAAACTATGGTTTAAAATAGCAAGGATTCTTAAATTGCAGTAAGACAATTTCTTAAAAAAATATGGTGGCTTAGCACATTGTATGAAGTCAATCTTTCTCAAACAACTGGCCTTGAACCCTGAGATTATTTTGAAGATTATATTTTTATGTTTCTAGGATGGACCTCAGGGATGAAGTCAGGAGTTTAGCAATTCAATGAATTCTTAAGAACACAGGTGACATCTTAGAAGCAAATTAGCCTGGATTGGTAGGGAGATGTTGGGGTCCAATAGGATCTGGTTGTTCATTTCAGCATCTTTTCTTTCTTTTTCTTTTAATAGTTATGTGTATTTCTAAATGTTAAAAATACTTTCCAAATACAACATCATGATTGTTCTATCTAATAGTGTCTTTTCTAAAAAGGGGTGTTATAAAATATTAAGTTCAGGGACTCGCTACACCATTCTGCGTATGTCCATCTATGGTGTTTAATTTCAAATCCAAAAAATATAGTTAAGGGAAATCTTGCTTGTAATGATAGATACAGATTTTGGAAAGCAATAATTTTTCCCCAAAACTTAATCTTCTGTTTGATGGTTTTATTGCAGAAATGGAAAATGACTGCAAAAAAGTAAAGGATCTATTAGTAACCACTTAGACTTTCTATTGAAAATTAAAGTAATTCAGTAAAAAATGTTATAACGAATCCATTTATTTTTCAGTTTATGAGGCACAAACTTCAGGAGAGAAACTATCATTATTATTAAGAGGCATGACTGCTGTAAACTGCTCCAATAACACAGTAGTCAAATAGTTTCCACTGCAAATCTCTGCCTCGATTTGTTCATAACATTTACTGCTGACAAAAACACACCTGTGGGGACTGCAATATGGTCGATGTTTAGTTTGCTAAAGTTATTAAGAAAAGCTGAGCTGTGATTTATTAGCCTTCCATGGCTGAACATTTGGAGCACATCCAAAAGTACCTTGCTTATTGACTTGATTATTAAAATTAAAAACAACCAAAGGGAGAGAAAATATACAAAACAAGTATATCATCACAGCATTTCTAATGCACAATAAAATAAAAAAACTGTATAAATGTCTAAGCAGAGAACACCAAATACTTCCAACAGAAGTATTCTTTCTTAAGGGGTTCTCAGTGGAAGGGAAGGAGGAGAAATCATGGGAGACAACATTGTTTAGGCACCTATTATATTTTTTGAATAAGGCAGGATGATCAAGTATAGAGTGAAATTGGTCTGGATGAAGTCAAATATCTGAGTGTTTTGTCTTGCACAGAAGAGCAGGGCAAATCTTCAAAGAACAGCTTTGCTTCGCCCAATGTTCAAGTAAAGCACCCCCTTTCCATTAAGTGTTGTAATGCTTGCAACAGGTAGTATAGCTATAGTACTTCATTTTGCTCCTCCAGTGTTGCTCCTTCAGATACATTGTATGACTCCACTGTGCAATCTACCAAGGCCTGTTACATAGTAGAAATGCTTTTGTAAACCAATGATGATTTTGGAGGTATGGCTCAACAGGGGTAGGATTTTTTATTTTTTTTTTGGCCAGTGGGTAAATCTGGGGTTTCTCAAAGCATATTTGGGGCACTGATGTAAAATGTCTGGTGGGAGAACTTGACCATTCACCCCCCCCCCCAAAAACCTTACAGTGCCAAGCCGGGTTTAGCTAGTTACACAATACCATTTTATGAAGATCGACCTGTCACCCTCTTGATTTCCCCTCAGCAGGATGCTCCTTATTATCCCTTGCTTACCTTCATGCATTTTCTGAGTAGGCAAGCACCTTTGAACCTTTGGCTTGCAGACAGTGATAATTTTTATTTTCTAGGAGAGCTTCTGAGACCAGGCAGGGAGCCCAGATGGCACTAAGGGAAATGTCCCCAAGCATTCTGATGCATCGGACGCCACGTTGGGGAGCTTAGGGCTACAGGTAATTATGAAAAATAAGGGTGCCCTTCATGTCACATCTTCCTCATACTCCATAACAGAGGGGGGCATAATCGCCTGTTCCGTTTTTATAGGACCACCAATTCCTCCTTGGGCTGCTTGCATGGAATAGATAGCTTTCATTTTTAGTCAGTATTTTATTATTTTGCTTTATTATTTTATATTTTTTAAAAAGAAACCTCTGGGTACTCATAGCATTCTACTCTCTGCCCATATTTCTTGGGCAAGGATGCGGCGGGTGCACAACGGTGCAAGAAGTTCCTACTGCATCTTATACACAATGAACACAACCATAGATTTAGAACTGGTGAGGGTCTAAGCTATAGGAAGCTATAGAGGGTTTATTTGGCAAGCGCTAAGGGAGAATAAGGCTGAATAATAACTGAACATGGCAAGAATGTCACCGAGATTCAGAACAAGCCTGTGATAGGGTTCGGAAGGATCCTCTTTGAACAGAGGTGTGAATGCATGCAGAGTCACTGTCATGATACAAATTCAATAACAAAGATCAATAAGATCAATTAATGAGGATCATGTCAGCCATACAGGGAGGCTTAATTTATGGGCACTTTCATATCTGGAATTATAATCAATCTCTAACTATTTATTTCGAGATAAAACTAAATCTCTAGTTTAAAAATCTGAAATTTTTAAGAGGTCCTTTCAAAGTGTAAGCCCTAAACTGCAGTTTGTTTAGCTTAAGCCTAAATCTGGCTTGGTTGAGACAAGTTTACTGTAATCAGCTGTGACTCCCCTTTTGGTTACCATGTTGACTAAACTAAGATTTGACATTTCCTTTCCAAACCAAGGAAATTTACCTCTTTCTAGGTTTCGGAGGGTTTTTTTCCCCCCACCTCCTACAAATGGCTGATCTAAATGATTGGCCAGCTCAAATCCTTATACCTTTAGGATTCATAATCTTGTGTTATGCCTTGTGCTGCTGTGAAGGGGAAAAGATCTGAGAGAAAATTTGACAGAAAGTGAAGAATGATCAGCGCAGATCTCAGACTTTCAATATGCAAACTGACATTCCTTATACCACATGTTTCTTGTCCTTACTTAGCTGATTGCATCAACTTTGTGTTTTAAATCCTATTCCTGAAGCTTATAAATTAATAATGCGGTCCCCAGCCTGTTGATACAGCTTTTGCCTGAACTGTGGCAGCCTGGCAAAAGTCAGACACTGCAGAAAGAAGGAAGAAACTTCTCCTAGAAAATCTCATCAGTTCCTTTGTTTTTGCAAATATTTTGTTTGTTTGTTTTGGGGTCCCTGAATGTAAATAATGATCTCCCTTCCTATCATTTTCCATGTTTAAAATGCAGCATATTTTTCAATTCCAGAGGTTCCTGATGTTTGAATAAATATAGTGGCCACCTTTGTTCCCTAGATCCTGCTCTTCTGTCTCCTCCAGCAGCAGGTCTTGCCCATTCATCCCTGAAGTTTTGACCATCAGTTTCCCCTTGCTTGTATTATTCACACTCTGGGTACAGTTATGGCTTTGTTATAAGATGCACCATTCAGCTATGTATTTAACTGTAGGTTTATAAAGGAGAGATTCCTGCAGAGCTCCCAAATGCCATCTCTGAATTAGCCAGCAGGGGACATCAAAGAGAAATGTAGCCTGCATTTTACAATCTCAAGAACCAAGCCTTACGTTCACTGATGCCCTGCCTTTTCTGGCACAAAAACTATAAGGACTCAGCATTGTTTGCAAGCTTTTAAGTCTTCATTTTGGTATAACATGACATTACCAAGAAAGCAAACAATAACAGAGCTAATTGAACTGGGCATGCAATACCATAGTTAATTGTGAAAAAGAAATAAAAGTTTTGGGGGATGGTGTTTGGCCATCTATGTTTAGAAGTCCTATTGTTTTGATTCAAACAACTTTTTAATTGAAGCAAAGAGGAATTAAACAGAAGGTTTGAAGTAATAGGTATGTGGAGACTGACAAACGTCAGAGAATGAGGTTTTAAGAAAAGAAATTGGGAAAAATCCTTTTTTTTTTTTCCAGGAAGGAAGGAAGGAAGGAAGGAAGGAAGGAAGGAAGGAAGGAAGGAAGGAAGGAAGGAAGGAAGGAAGGAAGGAAGGAAGGAAGGAAGGAAGGAAGGAAGGAAGGAAGGAAGGAGAGATGTGCGGGGTCAAGGGACATATGATATAGTATGTCATAGCAGGTGTCAGCTCCTTGACTACCTACAAAAAAACTAAGCAGTGTTGGATTTACTATTTGGATAGGAGATTACCAGGAAGTCCCAGGGCTATACACTAAACTGGAAAATCAGAAAACAATTAAGGAAGAAGGGTATGGAAAAGCACTTCCATACTGTTCCAAAGAGAGGAACATAGGATGTGCCTATGTGGTCACTAGGGTTCAAGCTCATCTTAGAGGAAGCTTGAATTTACTTTTATGGGCAGATCATCATGGAGAAATCTATCTATGTGGTTGCTCAGAGTTGACACTGACTTGATGGCACATAAACAATCTGTCTTAGAAACATGTGGTATTCATGAGCAAATGTATCATTTCACAACAGAAGCACGCCACCAAGGTTATGTTTCTGCAGGCAAAGCCATGAGGCAAGATGCTTAGCTTACATGAGAATTGTGACCTCTTGGCATCTGTGTCAACTGTGTCTGCATCCCTGCTTTGATGTAACGGGTAGAATGGCTGTTGCTGTTGTTTTTTTAATCCAACCTTAGATGATCTTTAGGATAGCCTGACAAACAAACCAGGAAGGAAAGCAGAGAGGTCAATCTAGACATCCCAGGAGGTTCTAGCTCTATGTTGCAATAGCAAAGCAAAAATATTGCTTCCGAGACACTTTTTTCCAGACCAGAAAATAAGAGACAACTTTCCATTTGGGAGGTTATTTCATTTTATTATTTGTAAAGTGTGAGCCACATTAGCATGATGAATTGCATCTGAGAATGTAGTTCTCTCTTGTAGAACCCATCAACATGTGGAATCCTAGAACTGGGCGAAGCCATTTAGTCCATCAAGGAACCTCCTGCTCAGGATAGGCACCCAAATTAAAACCTCCCTGAACTTAAAGCAATGAAAAGAAGCATCCCCAGATGATTACGTATGCATTGGGCAGTGAATTTAGAAAAAGGGGGAGGTCTTAAAGGACTGTCTCTGTAAACTGGACAGATAGCCACTGTACTCTCTAGTCAGGTTCATTGTTAGGGATGGGAGAGGTGAGAAGTTGACTTAATATCCTGGAAACTTATTAATAGAGATACATTTCCACGGTAGCTAAATATATATGAGGACTGAATGAAAAGTAATACCTCTACCTCCCAAACTTTTAGTTTAAAGAGGAATATTTTGATAAATGAAACAGGAAATAATCCTTGAAATGAACTCTTTTGTTACCAGTATTTACTTCTCCCCATAATCACTACTTTTTGCTACAAACTTCTGCCAATGATGGGCAAGCTTCTTAAAGTCATCATGAAAGAACTCCACACATTGTCTCTTCAACCAGGTCTCAACAGTCCTTTCCGCTTCTTCATTTGAGTCAGATACAGGTCCATGGAGTCATGCCTTCAATTTGGGAATAGGTGGAAGTCTCATGATTCCAAGTCTGGACTGTGCCTAGATGGTGATATCGAACTTTGCAGTTCCTCTTGGGGTTGGGCCTAGCATTATCACACTGTAGCAAAAAAAAAAAAAAAAAAAAATCCTTCCAAACTCTGCTTAATCATTTCAAAATCTTGAATATGGCAGTGCAATGCTCTGAACTGATAGTGGTGACTATCATCACTAAGGAAGTAACACCAACTGTATTCCCCAAAAATGTAACGATGAGTTTTCCTGCCAAAGCCTGGGTTTGATTTTTTTTCTCACAGGTAAAACTTTGAGATGATATTCCATGGACTGACAGTTCATTTCTGGATCATAATGATGAGCCCATATTTTGTCATCTATCATAATGCTGTGTAGAGATTCCTCACCTTCATTTTTGTAGTGTGACAACAATTGTTGGCAAATTTCAACTCTTGAAGTTTTCATCTCTGCTGTCAGCATGTGAGGAACTCATCTTGCACAAACTTCCAATATTGAACAACATCAATAAAATAACCCACATGTTCCTGTGATATGTCAAGCTTGTCAGCAATTTTTCTTTGAGTGATTTGCTGATAGTACTTAATCTGTTCATCAACCTTTCCTATGTGAAACTTGTTGAATGTTATCACAGGTTCTTGATCACACAAATCAGTTCTTCCCAGTTCACCGTCTTTAGATTTTTTGGGGGTCCAGTTATCACGTGTTAGCATAGCCATCACCGTAAACAACCTGCATTCAGTGATGAATTTCAATTGAAGGGACTCTTTCAGCTGTCAAAACTTCAATCAGGATGCATTGCTAAAAATGCAGTGACAACTACTTATTGCAGACTTCCATTTTATCAACACTAGCAACCCAACCTTTTCTCACAGCAACTTCTTCCCGAAGAAAATGAGAGAGAGAGAGAGAGAGAGAGAGAGAGAGGATAATGAACATGTCAGAGCTTCTACTGTGTCTGTACTGCCATCTGTCAATGACTTATTATATTGGAGGCATTACTTTTCATTCAACCCTCAAAAACTGTTAGGGTTTAATTTCCTCTGTCTCCCTGGCCCAAGCCTTATTCATTCCTGTATCTTTCAAAGGTTCTCTTTGCAAGTTTCCAGGCAGTTACATTAAGTCTCTGATTTGGTGAACTTGGAATGATCTCACAAGGTGACTAATGGCTCCTGCAGTAAAACCTGGTTTTCCAAAGGTACCAACTCAATTCTCACCCTCAGTCATTTCATGGTTTATTTAACTCTATAACCCAGTCCTGGTAAAACTGTCCATACATTATTTTCTGATGCATATTGCTGGATGTTATGAGTCACATTAAGGCCTTATCTTCAGTGCTCTCTCAATGAAGTAGAAAATATATATATATATTTACTGTTCATTTTCCTTCCACATGCATGGGAAGTGTGAGAAAAAAAAAAAAAGACAGATGAGAGGATGTACTAATATTTTGCCTTTTGAATTGCTGGCATGTGTTCTGCCAATGGTATGAAATTGTCTTTATTTGGGGGTGGGTGTCATATTATTCTCCAAACCCTCCACAATTCATTATTTCAAACTTCAATTAACAAGCACCCCTTGGTCGTACTGCTTGGAAGAAAGAAAAAAGGGTATCAGAGAATGAGAGAGAGGAAGAATAGAGAGAAACAGAAGACTAACAGAAGGGCCAGAACAGAGGACTGCCAGACCAAAAGGTGGTATCCCAGGTGATAGGACTGATTACCACATCTTGCTCCCCCAACCAGGTGGAGAGCTACAGACAACATCACTAGAAAGGTGGTCAGTCACAAGAATGAGTGTAGCCATGTTTTGGGCCACATTTCAGGTCTTCAGTGGTACGGATGGGAACGGGAAGCCTCTGGAGTACAAACTTCCTGTTTCCAAGCTTCCCCAGTTCCAAACTGGTCTGAAATCACACTGCCAACACTCAATGCAAAATTTGGTACAGCACAATTTCAACCTTGGGGGAGGAGTACAGATAGCTTACCTCCCTGAACCTCCCATTTCCACCTTCATTTGTGAGAAACAGATTTTGCTAAAACTTGGCCATTGTGCCATTGCATGATCTCGGAGTGTTGGAAAACCACACAGCCTGCAGTGCTGGAATGAAAGAAAGACTTATGCTGCCATAATGAAGTGATCCTCTCCAGAGCTTGGGTTAAATGTCACCTTCTTGAAATCACCTGCACATTTGCTTCCCTCCTTGAATTTTTAGGCTAATATTTTCAGTTCATTTTTTTTTTCTTGGCTGGAATTCAAGAATATTATTAAGAAAGAGATAAAACAGGACCACAAGGAAAAAGTGCCTCCGGCAGAGACATCTACATGAGAAGCATAAAATTCTGCAAAACAAGTGCATCAAACCAGCCAGAACATGCTATGTAAAGGAAATGCTGTCAGCACCTTAACAAATGAGAAAGAAAAGCTGGGTCTTTTGTAATAAACTTTCAGTGGAATACTTTTCGTAGGTGAATAGTTTTGTTTTATTGTCATTTCATGTTTAGGGTGACTTTTCTTTGCAGATTTTTTTTAATGGCTGTTCTGTAAGCTTTCAGTTAGATCAGAAAAGAGAGTTGGACACTATCTTAGATAGATTATTTGATAAGACCCACCCCAAATATGCATTCAAGACAAATGCATGAGATTTATTGTTGGGAGAAAAATACAAATGAACATATACAATGTGTTAAAATATACAATTCAAACTGTTGTCAATTCTTTATGATTTCTCAGATGGACAGTCAGCTAGCATGGGGGTATATTGCCTTTTAAAGCAGATTGTTCTGCCAAGTCTGGTCCATCGTGTTTCCAGTCCCCAGCAAGATCTTCACTGGCTCTGACATTCCTAAGATTTTGTTCATATTATTTCCAATGGTGCACTCAAATAGTTGTAGACTCTACAGGAATGATCTTTTGGGGGCCCCAATCTGGATGTAAGAGTTTTATGGTATAGATGTTCAGCTTATAATGTATTCTATATATTTCATTGAATTTATTATGGCCACCCACTCCAACGGACTCTGGGCAGCTTACAAAATCTAATGCAAAGTTAAAACAAAAGCATAAACAAAACAAGAGAACCTGGACCTAAACAGCCACTATGAAATACAACATGACAGCCCCACAACATGTTAACCCAAGGCATGGGACCAAAACCAGGTCTTAAGAACCTTCCAGAACCCCAGACTGGGCACCATCCATATCTCTGGTGGGCTGCTGTTCCAGAGGGTGGGAGCTGCGACAGAGAAGATACACTTCCTAGGTCTCACTGAAAGGACCTGGAGTGTACGTATTCTGCCCTTTTGTACCTGGCAGGCAGAAACACTGCCAAGTGCTCCTTATACATTTTGCACAGCCCTAGAAGATACATTGGAAAGGGGCACTTTGCAAAGCACACTTCCTTAAAGCTGTGAGGCAACTCTGTGCTCCAGAAGGTCTGACCTGGTGCAGTTGCTTCTAGTACCTTCCCAGGTTGTCTTTACGTACATCTGCATGCAGAGACAACCCAACCGCTGGAACTGCCAGTACAGTGCAGTGGCCACTACACTATGCTTGCCCACCCGTATGAAAATGAACTGGAAAGCATTTGAAGCAACCGTGCTGAGCCTCTTGGAGATGCAGCTGGGGTAATGCTTTGTTAAGAGCCTGTAGTTTGCCAAGTGTCCCTCTGAATGCTTTGCATGGCCTTGTGATTCCTACTGTCATAAATCTGGACCGTTTAGGTAATGGAGTTGAAACACTTGTTCATGCTGGAATTAGTGTTAAAGTATCCCCAGCAAATGATATATAATTGGTTCCACTGTTGAATTGTGCATATGTTGAAATAACAGAGTACAAGTTAGGACTTCTTCATTGTTATATCCCGTTCTGGTCTTTGTGGAGATTCAAGTACCAAATGTAGTAATCTTTATTAATAGGTTAAAGCGGTGTTTCTCAACCTTAGCAACTTTAAGATGAGTGGACTTCAACTCCCAGAATTCCCCAGCCAATTCATGGCTGGCTGGGGAATTCTGGGAGTTGAAGTCCACTCAACTTAAAGTTGCTAAGGTTGAGAAATACTGGATTAAAGTATAACATGCAATATCTACCTTTTGCAAGATAGTTAACTTTGCAGTCAAAGCATATGTGAGGGTTTTTAAAAATCATTTATTCATTGCTTTTTATTTAAAGCAGAGATGGGAACTCTCCCTTTTTGGGTATTAAAGGGTACATTCCCCTGGGGAAAATCTGAGGGCTCATATTTGGTGGGGTTGAAGGAAGGAACGAGTGACTTCATTGTCTAAAATAGATGAGGAGGACACCCATTCATTTTCTCTACCAAATTCCTTTTTCTCTTTTTAACTCCCCTTTTTAATTTCTCAATCTCCTTTCCCCAATATTATGAATACCTTAATCAGCAAGCTAAAAAGAAGGGGCAGGATTTTCTATCAGAAGTCTGAGATGATCTCATGTAGAGGATTTTTTAAGTGAAGTTGAGGTCACTTTTGATTAAAAGCCATTCTGTGTTTAATATGAGAATTTGGTATCTGGAGGAAGTGAAGACAACAGTTCCTCAAGTAAATCTTGAACTGCTGGATGGAGAAAGATTTAAAAGAATGTCCACGCTAGAAGCACAGCATTGTTACAAATGGAAGCAGTAGAAGTGCAAATGCAAGAAGGGGTGATTTTATGGATTCCCTCTATCGTTTTTTTCATTTTTCATTTCAGTGTATCCATTCATTTCACCCCTTTTCAAAGCCTCCGTGATCCTGTTAATATTGTCCCATCACATTCTGCTGAGTTCAGAATGTCCCAATATTAACTTGTATTTGTATTTGAGCAACATTTGGAAGATGGGCACCAAAATGTGTGACAGATGCTTTCCTGTGTCCTCCACTCAAGAGAGTCTTTCCAGGGCAAAACAAAATTCATAGCTACTGTCTTCCAGCTGTGCTGCCCTTTGTGGCCAAAGAGGCCAGCACATTATCTCTTCCCTTTGGAAATTATCAACATCAGCCATCCTTTATCACCCAGGGCTTTGTCAGAAATTCAGCTTTTCAGCTGAAAAAAGTATCACAAATGCCCCAGTGTCCTGGCTTTTTTGTGTTTCAATCAGGCTTTCTGCAGCTGGGTAAATCAGTCTGGATAAATAGTTTAAAGTTTTAAATTAAATAATTAGTTGCGCTTATCCTTCAGCATTTAGCTGAATATTTCATCTTTTTAACCTTAGCAATGGTCTTTTTCCCTGCCTTGTTCACTCCTTCACCTTCACTCCCTAAAGCCAGATTCAAGGTTGTAGAGCTTGTTTTTTAAAATTGTTGAACCCCACAATATCAACTGTCCTTCCTTCCTTCCTTCCTTCCTTCCTTCCTTCCTTCCTTCCTTCCTTCCTTCCTTCCTTCCTTCCTTCCTTCCTTCCTTCCTTCCTTCCTTCCTTCCTTCCTTCCCTCCCTCCCTCCCTCCCTCCCTCCCTCCCCTTTATGTGATAAATTAATAATTATTTTACTGAAATTGTATTTCTGTTTCTTACTGAATTCCATTCTATTCCATGTGGCAAATTATTTGAATGCTTAGAAGTGCTTTCTTATATTAACAATAATTTAAAAGAATGTTAAAGCTTTTCACATCCTTAGGGAGGGTTTTCCAAAACCAGCAGGACCATTTCTAAGGATATCTGACTCTGCTTTTTAATTATATAACATACTTCCAATAAGGAATGTTCTTGCAGGGTGACATCAGAAGGAGGTCTTACCATGTAAGGAGGTTGGTGTGGGAAGCTTCCACCTCTGCTCCATAAGTAAGGTAGAGAACTTACATAACAATGACTCCTATCTGCATTGCATATTTACAAAGATCTCAGCTCTCCATCTCCAGCTCAAAATCTTTTGATTCCAAAATATTCTAAATCAGGAAGGGCAGAGAACATGTGGCATTCCATCTGTTGCTTAACTACAATTTCCAGTATTTCTTCTCATTGGCCACTTTCCTAGGGGTGATGGAAGTTGTTCTGCAACATCTGGAGAACCATACCATTTCTCTAAATCTTAAATTGGCACCCTTCAGGTGTGTTACAACTACAACTTGCAGAATTATCAATCAGAATCATGTCAGAAGATGCCTTATTGAGCAAGGTTATTCTAGCCTTATCTCACCTACTGTCTAATTGCCCAACTGTATCCTCCTCCATTATTCATTCTCAATTTTTAATTGCTTCCTGTATTCCCAGTTTACCATCCAGACATTATAATCCTTTGAGGCATTATAATGCATGTGTATATTTTATACACACTTTTACCATATCTGAGGTGCAAATATCCAGACAATCATTAGATGACAACAAAATGTTAGAGTCTTCTATATCTGTTTCTTGCCATCTAGTGGTTATTTGGGTTTTCCTAGCTCAGATATGGTAGACCTATATATGCACATTGTTAATACAAAATCAACCTACAGCCACATAGTAAACAGAATGCAAAAGACGACATGCTGTAATATGTTTCATGCTGAACTGAACTGAACTGAAACGAGGCCTTTTGAGTTCACAAAGCGAGGGACAAAAGAGGTACATAGCTGAAACCAGACAATGTAATCAAATGCACACTGTGTGCCAGTTCACAAAGTATTCTCTGGTGTCTCCTAGAGAATGAAGGCATCTTATTTGCAACTGGGATGGACCTCGCATGCAGCATTTCTTTAAAACAAATCCCTCAAGCTGGTTGCTGGCATAAGGCAAACTGCTTTTGCCCAGGGTTAAAATATACATGGTGTGATATCTAGGTTCATAGATCATGCTTAGCCTGGCGTCAGGTTTCTCCTGGCTAATACTAAAAATAGAAACTTCAAAAGGCAAGAATTCAAGGACACACAGCAGATCTTGAAAAGCATCCTTATTGCAATATCTAGGAAAGTCATCAAAGAAGATACCAAGCAACTGACAAGTGTAAGATACAAGTCGCCTTTATAGTAGATTTTTGCACCTCTTTCTCCTGCTAGTATGGAGCAATGGGTGGAGATGTTCACCCTTTTGGGCAGGAGAAGTGGTTAACATCAGCGCATAAGTAACACCTTCAGCCTGATGATATAAATGAATGGTTTTAAACATTGCATGTTCATTCCATACCTCTTATGAAATCTCATTCAGTTCTTTAAAGAAATACCGGATGACTCTTTGTGGTTCTGTGATCATTTGCTCAAAATGCAAATCATGACATTACTACTACTAATAATTCCAGTTGCTCAAATCATTATCCTGGAAGGGGAATGTAGTGGTTCAGATTGCTGGCATAGCCCTCGCTGCTTTCTCCAACCTTCACAACTATTAAAATGGGTGAAACATAAGACTGAACATTGCTTAGATGTTTCACCCATTTTAATTGTCATGTAGGTTGGAGAATGAGCATGAAACTGAGCAAACTCAGGGAGGCAGTGAAGGACCGGAAGGCCTGGTGCAATATGGTTCATGGGGTCACGAAGAGTCGGACACGACTTAACGACTAAACAACAACAACAACAGGTTGGAGAAAGCAGTGAAGACTATGCTGACCCCCCCAAACCCATCTTTGTTTTCAAAATAAGGTGCAAATGTCAGTCTGAAATGCAGCATGGAGATTTGGGTTACTCCTGAAATAGCAAAAACCATGTTTAGAATGTGGTCTTTTGGCTGGATCTCAATTTACCGTTTTTCCTGTTCGTCCCTCTCCCACAGTGATTTACTTAATGCCTCCTGCATTTTTTTCTGCTAGTTTTCATTCAGTTTGAGGACAATTTGGTGAAATAAGCAGGAATGGATTGTGGGTTCTAGCATGAACGCTATGTTTTTCTCTGTACAATCATCTCCCCAGTGCTCTGCAACTTCCCTGCTACCTCACACTTCCATTAAATCTAAGGGAAGACATCATGAGGGAATTCTTCCTTTTGAGGTTTTCCAGATTGTGAAATGTGACCAGCCAGAGATGCTTTGATGTGTGATAGAAGGTTATGCAGCAGAAAATGAGCGCACCATCATCAGGAGGTTTTGCCACCTCCAGCAATAAAGTAACCCCAAATACACCATCAAAGAAATTTGAAAGAAATTCCAAAACATGCTGAGAATAAGCTAGAAAAACAGAACCGTATTTTACAAGGATAGGAACATTTTGAGCAAAATTATGAGGCAGATTTCATCATAGCGGTAGTTTTTCTCTCATACTGACTCCGAGCAGAGATTTACAGATCAACTGGGAGAAATTAGTTGTAAGGATATGACCAAGCAAAATTGGGTACAGAGAGAAAAATCCTGCCTTTGCTAAGAGATTCTTCATACCAGGAGTGGAGGGGGAAAAGGTAGAACATAATGTTGCCCAAACTGCCAGTATGATTTGAATGTGCAATTGCTGGTTGCTTTTGAGGGTGCAAAATGGGCTCAGAAATTCCTTTGGGCAAGGGCATCCATGCGGAGGTTGTCAAAAAAGTCAAGGTTATCAAAGCCCTGCCTCTTTTTTCCCCATGTGTTGTACCTGCTTGTGAGTTGTGGATTTCTTGAGGAAATGGCCTACTGTTACTTTAATTCTGTGTCTTATTATTCTGTCTTCCGCCTCTATTAACCCACTGCTTCATTCAGTAGTGTTTTTATTATTTTGATTTTATTTTGTGTTGTAAATCCAGGAAATCTGCTCTTTTCTTTCTGTGCATAACCATGACAGCCTTGAGGTGCAAAGTAAGTCAAATAACTGCAGGGGGCGGGGGGGGGGGGATGAACTGTAGGGGGAAAAAAAAGAAAGAAAGAAAATATTCCAAATACTGATATTAACACAAGTCTTAACTTGGGAACAGGGCCTAATTCATTCTCACATGACTTAAAGCAATGTGTGAATCCAGTCATGCATGCAGTGAAGCATCTTACTGGAAAGTTGTTTTCCCATTCTGCAAAGGCATCTATTTCAGTAAAAACAGTTTGCTCAAGTAAGGCTTGTTCCACTTTAGGATAAAGTCCTAGATCTGTCTAAAGTAATAAAATACTATTTTTAGCTACCCATGTGCAAATGTCAATGTTATTTTTATTAAAACACTCTAATTAAGAGAATTTCTCCACGTTTAGCTTCAGTCTGGCCCTTGACATGGATGTCTTGGATTCTGTTTAATGCCACTGAGAGAAGTGAGAATACCTATTAAAGCATGAAGAGATCTCCAGGGATTCCCCCCCCCCCAAAAACCACAGGAAATACAATTTGTCATACCCATATGAAAAAGCAAAGTAAGGTATATTTATCAGACATCAAATCTGTGTGGTTTGTGTTTTGAAATACCATTATGTTTCCAAGATTTTTTTTTTTAAAGGTATTTTTTATCAGAGAGTTGAACTGCAGTTTAAAACAGGTTTGTTTCTGAAGTTTTGCTGGATTGTTAATTTTTGTAGCAGGGGCTGGCTTCGAGTCAGTGTGGAATTTGGGCAACTGTCTGGACTAGGCTCTGCAGTTTTCTTGGCAAGATTTTTGGAAATGATTTGCATTGCCTTTTTCTTCCTATGGCTGAGAGAGAGTGACTGGCTAAGGTCATCCAGCTGGCTTTGTGCCCAAGACAGAACTAGAACTTAGGGTCTCCTGGTTTCTAGCATCGTGATTAACCACTGTACCAAACTACCTGCCACTGGGTTTTATTTATTTTTTTAAAATCAAAATCACAGTGTCAATTTCTACTCCAATCATTTCACTGTCATAAGATACAAGAGGAAATTTTTCCTGTGTTTTTATTTGGATGGAAAGGTACACCCAGTTTTGCTGGTCTCTTGTATCATATGGCTGCATTTACACAATAATCTTAACAGTTACATTTTTCTAGGTTCTCCCAGTACAGTGAATCATAAATTAACTAAACAGGCAGGTTTCCAACAACATACAAAGCCACAAAAAACGAACCACCTTAAAATCCAGCAGGCTTAGCATGTTGTACAAATGTAGATCTTTAACTGTAGCTAGGTCCTTAACTAACCTCAGTCAACTTGGATGGACCAACTTAATGGTTGTTAAGCAATACCCACATTTATTGGTTAAGCTGCTCCTATCCTAGGCTCATGCTGGCTTGACTCTAAGTCAGTTTAAGAACATCTTGGGCTCTTGTTCCTTTTTGCCTGCCACGAGTGTTAAAATTTCATGTTGGAAAAGTTTTTCCCCACCACAGATATAACTGCAATATCCTTATTGTGATTACAGCATAAATTCACAAAGGTAACTGTCCACTACTGATCAGTAACCTTAACTCATTTGGCAGGAAAAAAAAAAGCTCACGATAGCCAAATTAAGTAGATATAATCGGTTGGTGCATGAAACTTACTGGCGGGCAAAAAAGGAACAAGAGTCAAATCTTGTCTAGACTGAGATGCTTTGGCAAGAGAATTGGACAATTCCAATATTGCTGCCCCGTCCACCTTTCTGTTTCAGGAAAGCAATGGTCAGTTGCTTCCCTTCCTGGGAGTACATACATACACGTACACACCCAGACCTACAAAAAAAAAAAAAAAATTAAATGATGATGATGGCGATGATGCCAATCCCAAATCAATCCACTGCAGGATTATGGCCTCCTCATTGAAGGTTATGGACCGTAATATACTAGGCTGGACCAGTGCAAGTTGGAAGGTAGATTTTTTTTTAATTTCTCAGTCTATGGCTGAGATAGAATGACTGCCCCAAAGTCACCCAAACGGCTTTCATGCCTAGGGAAGGGCTAGAACCAGGGTTTCCCCAATATATCAAAATATATATGTATATGCCAGAGTATCTTTGTGTGTGTGTGCATACATACATACATGCACACAGATGTACAGACATTTATTTTAATTAAGTTAAAATAAATTTATATACACCTCAAAAATGTGCATGCATACAGGCAGAACAAGAAGCTTTCTTTTTTAATCCTTTCTTACCACTGTGTTAATTTCTATAACTCTTTGATTTCCCTTTAACATGACAGTTGCAGTGCTTAGTCAGTATAACCTTTACCTTGGAAGTCAAACATTGCTGGTTCAAAGTCCAAAAGAAACTTCTTTTATTATTATTTTTTCTTTCCAAGCTTCCTAACTACTCCCTTTGCTTTATTTTCTTTTAATAAGTTCCACTGTTTTACTGTTTTTCCATCACCTGAGATAGGAGGGTTACTCTCCCAGCTCCAAAATAACCCACAGGATATTTGGGCTATTGGGGAAGTTAAGGTGAAGTAGTCAGCCTTCTTACTCTATTTGATTCTTATCTGGAAATGAGAAAGTTTAGGACTACAACTTTAATCTTTAAAGCTATTATGAACCATTCTGCCTTTGTTAGGCACTTTGAGCATTTTCAAAGGTTACACAATTTGGGTTCTCTAGAATTGTGTTTGTGCATGTGTTTTATTGTTGCTTCACTGTTATGAACTGCCTTGAGTGAGGCATGCAGAGAAATGACTGTTGATTAAACGAAGACTATATTCTGTAATGATTTGACGTGGGCTGATATTAACATAGATAGGTAACATATTTAGAATGTTATATTCAAAAAAGAAAAGAAAGTTAAAACTCTGATCCTTCTCTCCCCTGACCTTTCAGCTTCCTAAAATTTAGCATTCATCTTGATTATTAACAAATAGGAAAGGAGTAAGACCTGAAATAAATCCATATTAACCTATGTTGGAACTGCTGGTTTTAAAAAAGAATCCAGATCTCATTCTTATGCACGATATTCATACCCACAGTGCTAAAATATAGCCCAAACAGCTGTCCTCCTTCACTTCTGCAATGGAAGTGGCATGAAGTCACTGTTCCCACCATGGCCCACCAAGGATAATGTGTGTTTGTGGTGTTGTCTTAGCATGTTACAAGACAGTAAATGTCAACAAATTGTCTAAGTAAGTTTAATTGGGTGAGCACGCTTGCGAAACAGAGTAGCAAGAGAAGAAAGAAAGAAGAAAAGAAAAAAGGAAGGGAGCAAGCAATACCTTCAAAGCCATCTAGGCAAACAGAATGTTTAGCAGAGACAGGACTAATTTGTCATAGTGTGGTCACCATAGCAACAACAGTTCTTGCTGATCATATGACCAATGACAGTTTCTGTTGACTGGTTCTGACTCCGTATCATTTCGGCAAAGCTTCCTCTGTTTACCCAGTGAAAGGGAAGGCTCTTGCATTGATACTGGTTGAAAAGGCAGAAAATTGTACCATATGAAAGCATCTCTTTGTCTTGGCTGGGTTTGCTTCGGTTAAGCTTCAAGGACTGCTTTCCCACAAAGTGCCCTCATTTATTCACCCTTCCAAAATGTGTTTCTGCTGCAGACTGAGAATGAATGTCAACTATGATGATGATGCCACAAATCCTGTTGGTATAAAACCTTCTGGTGTATTATTGAAAACCCTTTCAACACCTTCAGGGTGCAGCTTTTCCATTTTGCAATCCAATGGGTGGCATTGGCTTGCATTTTAATAGTGGTTTCCTCTGGATACAGCAGTTACCCTTGAGGTCCTTGGATCTGTTGTCCCCCAATTCCTCATGAAGGCATTTGTTTGCCGAAAGAAAAAAATATGAGGAAATGGATTGGGCAAACACACTTGGGATTAAAATAAATTGAAATAGTGAAACAACATGGAGGAACAATTAAGAACAGTATGTACTTATTAGAGGGAGGGGCTGGAATTTATACCTGGCCAAAAAGGTTGACCATGACAACAAGGGAATTTGATTTGGCCACATAATAGAGTACTGCCCTGGCTGTTTGCATTACATCAAAAGTTGCAACCATGCCACAATTCTCATTACTTGCTTCAGTATTCTCAAGAAATAATCCTCAAGCTTCTTCATTTCTCAGTATTAAAACAGACTAACGGCTGGCCAGAAGTCCTCATTACATTTGCAGACATCCAGTCCAACAATAGAGTAAGTGAAATAGTTATTCTTTTATGATACGGAAAGATGAAGACTTCCTGAAGTCAAGTTTAGCTTGTAGTAGCTGCATGTTGTCTGTCATGTAGTTTCATTGGCAACATAACAGAAGTGATTTGTCTTTGCTTTCTTTCAAGCTGTTTCTCTGACTTCCCAATGTAATGTATACCCCTAGTATGTTGTAATGGTGTGCGGGAATGACCTTGGGAGGCAGGACAGTGAGATGCAGCCAAGGGAACAATCAGATAAAAGGCAGCTTAGCCTGCAGCAGGAATATGGTTGGGGCAAGAAGTTCAGAACAGACCCTCCCTAGTTTCTTGGGCTGTAAAGGAGACAGGGGGAGAGAAGTATTTTCAGACTTGCAAGATTCTGTTAATGCGATGGTACAATAAAGTAGAATTAGCTCATCTGGTCATGTTTACTGTCTGGTCTATCATAAGGCTGACATCAATTAGGTCTTCAGCTGTGGCAGCTGATTCTCAGCCGTAAACACCATGAAACATGCATGAAATAAAATATAAATTCTAAGTACTTAACAAACCATATTCATTCCAACATTACATCTCAATATATGTTCTCATTGTGCTGTGCATATAATTAACTTTTTTTTGTATTTGTATTAAGCATTAAGGAAGATATATAAACAAACATAAAAAGAAGACAAGAACAAGGGGAAAAAGAAATTAAAAGGAAAATGCCAACGAATAAATGAGAGCTTTAAAATGTCATAGAGGTTATAATTTTCCAAGAAAACATTAAAAGATTCTCTCACTCCGGTGGGAGGAAAAATGCTGGCAGCGCCTTGCAAAAAAGAAGTCAGGAGCATTTGCTGGTAAGCGCGAAAAACCGCACGCGCCCAAAAAGGGTGCGAAGCAACGGAAACCCTGCCCCCTGCGCTCGCCAGCTGGGCTCTGCCCTAGGAAGGAGGCTCTGGCAAACCACTTCCGAAACAATTGCCTTGAAAACTGCAAGGACTCGTCCAAGCAGTCACTGCAGAATCGGTAACGACTGAGCGCAGATAAAAAAAAAAACTGAATGTATTATACCACTTGCTGACTAAAATCACTATTAAATTCTAAGTTAAAATGAATATTGAGAACCATGGTCAACTCAACATAAATATCCAAACACAATTGTAGGTTATAATAAATTCAATCCATATTGCTAAGAATCTGTTCTGTTTTAAATATCATATAAAATTAAAATATAGACTTTATACCCAGAAACCCAGATTTTGGATGCAGTACAAATCCATGTATTAAAAGTTGTAGTCTAGGAATATATTCTACAAATGGTTCTGTGTCAGACATATGGTACAAAATTGCACTGGACATCAAAGCATTCTCCTATAATTTAGTTAGCTATTCTTCCACTTAGGGAATCAGATGACCTTTCCAGTAAAAAGTATATAATATCCTTTCAGCAGTTAACTTATACAAAGCTAATTCAGACGGATTGGACTATTGTGATGTAGGAGTCTTTAAATATTTTATTTTAGCCTTATTAATATAATTAAGTTTTGCAATTTGAACAAATTGTTAACTCTCAATAAGTGAATTTTTTAGCACTTTCATTTTTACAGAAATAACCATGTGGTAATGAAAGAAGAGGAAAGAAACTGGGCTTACTGTTTCTCTGTATTTATTCCAGACATCCGGTACATTGCTTATTATGACATGATCTCTTATAAATTATTTGTTTTTTTGTTTGTATCAAGCCAAAGATATTTATGCAGACCATCTGAAAGTCCTACCCATTCCACAGAGGTAGTCAGGTCATAAGGAGATATAGTCCACTCTGAAATCCATGTTAAACAACTAACATGGAAACACAATTTAAAGTTTAGAGCTGCCAGTTTACCTTGCTCTTTTGAATTGTGTGAAACCTTGATTTTAATCCTTGGTCTTATATTAGACCATATGTAGTTCATTACCTATCTATGCTAGTCACTTAATATCTTATTTTCGTTAGGTATTGGAATCATCTGAAAAATAAAATTAAGTCTTGGTAAAATATTAATTTTAATGGCTGCAATTCTTCCTAACCAAGACAAGTTTATTTTTATTTTTTTAATCTGGAAATACTTGCTGTTATTCCTTTCCAATTCAGTAAGTAATTATTTATGAATTTATATATATTTCACCAATAGATTCTTAGGTATTTAACCTTTGTTACAATTAAGTTAAACCCTGAAACTATGTACAAGCTTCTTGGCCTTTTGGCTAAGATCAAGTGTAGCACTTGATACCATTTTTCTTGTGGAAAAGTGACGCCTAATAAATCTGATTTCATGACATGATTGATGGGATTTCTTGTGTCCAGCTCAGACTATGCACAGAGGAAGATAACGCTATGATAAAAATCTCATAAGCTGATGTCAGGGACTTTATTCCCTGCTCCTAGATACCTGTGAGGTAAAACACTATGTTTGTACACCATCACTTTCTCCTACATAAAATGACCAGGTATTCTGAGTTTCCAGAGAGGTTTGTGTCTCCATGTCACCACTATCTTATGCACATTTGATAGAAAGTCAACAGGGAATATTTTCATTGGTGGTTTTGGAGAACTCTAATGATAGACTTCCTCAGTGATGGACTTCTATCTGTAAGCAAAAGCTTTATCGTTTAAAGCAGTGTTTCTCAACCTTGGCAACTTTAAGCTGTATGGACGTCAAATAAATAAACTCCCAGAATTCCCCAGCCAGCATGCTGGCTGGGGAATTCTGGGAGTTGAAGTCCATATAGCTTAAAGTTGCCAAGGTTGAGAAACACTGATTTAAAGAGTTGTCCAAGTTGTAACAGACATTACAGACTACAAGGCAAAGTATACACCCAGGGAATTCTTTGCTATGCCAAGTGCTGATGCCAGTCCTGACTATAGAACTTGGAGTTGGGAATTTCTAAATAATTTGTCCCAGTTTATGGATTCTTTTTGTACTCTCAAGAAACCTGCATACTCAATGACTTTGTGTCTAGAACTTGATAGTCTGAGAGCTCTATGCCTATTTCACTGCCATGTTCTTTATTTAATGTTCAGATGTCAATATGTCTCAACTCTCTTAGGAACTAAAAGTAACCCAATATAGGAATAAGCAAAGGAGTTCCAAGTAATTAAAGTATGCCACTGTCTCATCTCTCTTTCTGCTGATGTTTCAAGGAAACTTTTCTGTGCTTTTTACAGAAATTATGAACTTGGTTTTACTAATTTTCAGTTGTAAAAACTGGTAACTGCAAAAGTGAGACGGTGCCAAAAGTGAAAGGTGATGATATAGCCAGTGGACCTATGTAAAATTTTGCAAAATGGAAATCTTTTTTTTATTATTAAATTCTTTACTAAGAGATTAATGTACACATTTTATAGCGCGAGGGCAAGAATGCAGCATTGTTTCATCTTATATGGATGGATTTGGAAAGCTGTCATGCTACATCACATCTTACCCTAATAGCAGTATCCTAGTTCATCTCTATAACCACAAACTGGCACTGCCTTTTGACATGAGTGGACTGATCTAAATATCTCCTTTATTTTGTAAGCAATGGGAGAGAAGCCCTTTAGAAATGCAGAAAAGGACAAAAAGAAAAATGCCTCATTTTCATCCTACCAGTCTGCAACTCAAATGATCAGAGAGAGAAGTAGAATTTCTGGCTGCCAAGAAATTGATAGTTTCATAGAAATATGAATGATTATGCTATTTGTAGAATCATAAATGATTATGTAGTCCACAATCATCATTAGAGCAAAAGTCTTGGATTAACTAGAACTTTGGGCTTAGTTTTGGACTTTCTATGTACAAATATATGAAAACTACCTTCTATGTGCAAATCATGTGGTCCACCATTCAGTGACATCTTGTCACTGCTTCCATGCTTCAGTATCAATGCTGAGAAGAGGAACATTAATGTGGCTCTATTCTTTCCACCTTTGTTTCCGTTTTCCAGAGAGTCCTAAAATGTCTTTTCCTCACCAGTACAATTTTGCTGTGCCAGGCTTAAAAGCCATAAGCGTAGACATTTCCAAATAGGTTTAAGTTTGAAGAATCCAAAAAGCAATTTCCATCTTCACAGGGAGTTCAGTTCAGCAAATTGTGACTTCAGTTTTACATTCTGCTTTACAAGTAAAGTAAAGTGATAAAACTAGAATCATGCTTGCTTTAGACAGCTACAAATGATTGTTTTACCTTTCCTATGTCCTGGAATTGCTTTGTGCCTGACAATTTATCACAATCAACTATTTTTGTTGGACTATTACAAACCCATGTTTCTCCTCTTCTTTTTTTCCTGCTTTTCCTACGTTTTTAAAATAAAATATTCACATTCGTAAATATTCACATCCACAGACCTTAATGAATATGAATCAGAAAGAGATTAACATATTGGTAGGAAAGTAATGACTTCGCTGCTAGTAATTGAGCAAATGCTGAATGAAAGCTCATTACCACAGTTTAAGCTGCACTATTTAAATCCAGCTGTAGGTTTAAACGATGTTGTTACAATAGCAAAGTTGGTGTAGTGGTTAAGGTGCTGGCCTAGAAACCAGGAGACTGTGAGTTCCAGTCCTGCCTTAGGCATGAAAGCCGACTGGGTGACTTTAGGCCAATCACTCTCTCTCAGCCCAGCCCACAGGATTGTTATTGTGGGGAAAATAGGAGGAGGAAGGAGTAATAGGTATGTCTACCACCTTGCATTATATACAAAAAAGGCAGAATAAAAATATAATAGTAATAATATTAATAGTAGTAGTAGTAGTAATAATAATAATAATAATAATAATAATAAAAATCTGATGCTTTCAGAATTTGAAACCAATCCTACCTGCAGATGCAAGACTTGATTTCATACACAACAAAAAATTGCAAAGATGGCCCTTGGGAATTTTGACTGAACCACTTTTAATGAAGTATAATTTTGAGGGCTTTAAATATCTTAAAAATGTTCTAAAGTGCTTTGGACCTGCAGGCATCTACAGTAGAGGGGGGCATGGGGCAAGTGAGAAAACATGGATTGTGATGTCACAACATGAACTTTGTGACTTCTATACTTGTGTCTAGTGTTAAGATGCAAGTACAAAAGAACAGGATTTGCACTGTGTTGTCACTGTGCATGTATTGTCCTTGTGGTTACCTGCAGACCCCTGTGGTTGATCTTTAGCAAGCATGAACGCAACATTTCTCTGTTGTTCTTTAAAACAGCTGCATCTATTCATTAAAGCAATGACTCATGCAGAAGCATGACAAAAGGCTGTTTAGCTGAGTAATCCAGATGTGCTGCGCTCACACAAATTCTGAAACATTTCTTCATATCATGTAACTTTTCTATGTTCATTATCAGTTACATCATGATTTGGCTTCAAATGCTGTAATTTCAGGTGCAGTGTGGCAACATCCACTGGCATGAATAGGATTAAGAATAGCAGCAATGTGTTTCTCTGTGTCTTTCACTGGCACATTTTTCCTGGGCCTTTCATGAGTTAATTGTATGGAAAAGAGTTCCTAGTAATTGAATTGCATAAATGCTGCTTATCTCCTTTACCCTATGGTTTACTGATCTCTGTAGGGAAAAAAAGGAAAGAAAGGCTCCCTATAATTTTTGCCTTCCTATAATTAATGCACAAGTTTCCCTCTTCATATTACATGGCAAGAGATTGCAAGACCAATGCGGGTCATACAGAGTAGGAGTGTATTCTTTGTGTAGAGAAGGACCATAGGTGTATGTGAATTGAGGAATTCTTTTGTGTAAGGATTTGTTTTGCTTTGCTTTAACCACAGAATTAATATAATAATGAAACAGAAGAGGAGCTAATATGTATCCTTGTGTAACTTCTATCTGAGTGAGGGCACAGCACAGGCCTAACCCACACTGAAATATTATGATACAGCTTCTTGATAAGTAGCAGGAAACACAAAGTAATGGTAGATACTGCCAATTTCATCTGATCAGCATGATCTGATCCTAGAAACCAATTCTGCCATGGCACTCACCCTCTAGAATATCATCCCTCCAGAGATGAGATCGGCCCCAACCATGCTGGCCTACTGCAAGGCCTTGAAGACTTGATTTTGTCACCTGGGATGTGATGGAGCCCGTTTCCTGGTTTTGTTGGCTATATGATGTTTTTGCTATGTGTTTTATGTTTTTGTATGTGGTTTTATTATTTTTAATATTGTTAGCTGCCCAGGATCATGCATTTGAGATGGGTGGTCATATAAATCTAATAAACAAATAAACAGGCTGATTTGAGATCTGCAGAATTTGAATAAGGCACTGTAGAAGTATATTTCTCTGCCAGGAGAATGTGAGATTGTAGACTGATGAAAAGTTGATCAACCTACTCCGAATCCGCTTGCACATCAATGAGGATGTCATCTTGCTCAATCCAGTCAAGTAATGTCCAGTATGGCTTATCATATTATGCAAGCTGATGGCACCCTAGATAGCTGTATTGGATTTCTTTCTTTTATTATGGGTGATGATGGATAAGCCCCATAGATGCCATGAGATCAATGCAGGAAATAGAATTGCTCTATTTCAAAGCTCACCAAGCACTATCTGCTTCAATTAGTTTCAGAACCAAACATTTTCCAGTTTTAATTTCTCCTATCAAGTTATCCCAGCTCTTTGGAATGTGCTCCCCCCAGAGGTGCAGTGGCCCCTTCCCTCCTGGCTTTCTGGAAAGGAATAAAGATCTTGCTCTGCCTGCTTGCATGGGGCAACAAGAATCTTAATCAAGCCTGGGGGTGGCTGGCACCCTGATGACATTCCCCGAGCTACTTACCAATTAATATCAATTCTTGGACTATATTTATTTATTATTTATTCAGGACTATTTAATATTGTATTTTTAATTCATTTTATCTTCTCTGTAAAGATAAAGAGTCATTTTTTAATGAGATGAGCGGTGACAAATTTGATAAATAAAAAATTAAATTAAATTAAATTAAATTAAATTAAATTAAATTAAATTAAATTAAATTAAATTAAATTAAATTAGAGTTAGGTTCAAATGGCCAGTAAAAGAGAAGGTTCAGATTTTCCTCTAAAGGCAAAATCCTCTAGTTTTTCTATGAATATCCTTCCCATTTACAAAAATATGCCTCCCATTCAACTGAAGGTATGTGACAGTCCCATTTAAGTATTCTACCATATAAGTGACTTGTTACTCTTTGTCAGGGGGTAGCAGAATTATTAGCTTTAGAGGTTGAATCCCTGTATGCCTTTTCTTACATCCGAAGTACTATAAGCCATTTCCTAGATCTGAAAAATGGTAATGTGCCATTGCAGCAAAAGTGACATCAGACCAAGGCTTGGATGTGTTTGTTTTAGCCCTAAAACTTAAATAGTTGGTAATAGTTGCTGTATTTCCAGCTAAAGTGTTCTGAAGCCTGTAGTGCCCCCATGTCCAATGTATATGCTGATTGTATACATTTCTTTTAACTTCTCAAAAGTAGAGTGGTGCTTGTCTGTGTCCCAGAGATTCCCAACCTGGTGCCCTCCAAATATGTTGAGACCAGAGTTCCTAAAAGCTCTGCTCATATTGGCTGGGGATTCTAGTATTTGTAGTCCAAACTCTTCAGTATCAGATTGAAGCAGGCTGCTCTCACTGCTGTAAAGTGACTTCCTTCATTGACTATTCCGTTCTCTCTTCTGCACTTAAAGCTAAACTGATGATAAGGAAGAAGAAGAAGGAATGAACATGATGGTGAATGTGTAGCATTCTTCATTGCTCAGACCAGCATACAAACCTGGCCTTGAATCTCTAACGGGGTTTAGAAAATATGATTTGGTATACTCCGGTCTATTGCTGCAAGTATGAAGTAGTGATATTTATTGTCCATCAGTCTGGGTAAGTCAGATTTGTCGTTCTCTGCTTTGATCAGAGTTCAGAATTGGTGGACTATTAATATCACTGCTTCCTATCTTTCACAATGTCATTTCCATATCTCCAGACCAAAACTCCGATAACCACAAGGGAAGGAAAAAAACAAACAAACCAGTCCCTCTGACTATTTATTCCTCTTTGAGAATGAATAATATCAACCTCTGTATTTTCCAAGATGGGGAGTAAAATACCATTTGTTTTGCTGGCACGATGGTAAAAAAAATTGCTGTGAGATTGGCAGTCTGCCTCTAGCTTCTGTGCTTCCTGCGAGAAACTCAAATGGCATTCTTTAGTGTTTGTTTGCAGATGACCTTTGATAGATAATTCAACAGTGCAAGGGCTGAAGGTTCTTAAGGGCTCGCCCGGCCAGGAGCATGGGGGAGCCGGGATGTGGTTCAGTTCCTGTCTTAGCAAGAGCATAAACTCCCAGCAGTTCTTAACACTTACAGTTCTGTGGACAGGTTCTTTTTGGTTTGGTTTTGAGTCTCCAAGATGCATAGAACTGTGTGAGTAAAGGACTCGAAGGTATTTCAGGGGAGTTGTCAAGTAGGAAATATGACTCCACAACACAAATAATGTTTGCATATTGTGCACAAGAGAAATCACAGGCTTGGAAGATAGATGTTTAGTAACTCAGTTTAATAGAGTAATCCATTAAATCAAATGTCTCGAGGGCAGCGTTCTGAAAAGGAATCTTTGCCTTATCTCAACAAGATGCTTTATGCAGCCTTGCTGACAGTAAGTGCTTAAAATTAACTTTCCCCTCTCTCCCCTGGAATATTTTAACATGTTTCAATGATCCTGATTAAGCAATGAAAATCATTTCATTGTTTCTGGAAGCACTTTCTTCTGCTTCCTATTTTAGAATACATTTATTCCAAATGCTGCAATCCTGACGTTACTTTGTGAGGGCTACAACATCTGGACTGCAGAAATCCAGGTGACCACTAGATGGCAGCAAAGAGCTGCAGAAAACTCTCAACTCTCTGCACCTATGTAGTAGTCTCCCAGATTTATGCAGGGCAAATATGGTAGTACTTAGTCCTTCAGATGCCCCGATGAATCTGATGGATCACAGGAAAACACTGAACTAGAGTGATGGAAACCCATAATGGGTTGAAGTCTGAAAATCTGCCCTAAAATAAAGTTAGTCTGAATGTGACCTGATGTTGTATGGAAGTAGTAAGATGTTGATTTTACTACTTCCATACAACCCCAAGTAAGATAATGACAACCTGATGTTTTTGCTAACTCTTCATCACTGGAGGTGGGATGCACTTTTTGATTTAAAAAAAAAATAATAACCCATCAGAAGTTTAACATGGCTGTTTTACTGCTTATTTTCACAAAAACAGAAAATCATGGTACCATAATTCTACAATTTTCTGCTGTAGTTTTACAGCACAATCTTCACCTGTAAGCTCTGTATATCATCATATGGTCCAAGAATCATTGGGCTAAGGGAATTCTGGCCCCAGCTTTGTTTCTGCTAGAAATCAGCCTTCTACCAGCCTTCTACAGCTACTCCAGAAATGAACACAATTGATCAAATTAACAGGAGCAGAGCATGGGTGACCTTGGTTATTTAATCTAGATAACAAAGCATTCCTGCAAACGAAGGAAAACAAAAGCTCCATCTTCAGAACTTACCCTGAAAAATGAGGTTTTTTTAAAAAGATGGACAAAAATGGACAGAACCAGTTATGCTGCTGAAGATTTTCCCAAATTAGAAACAGGAATAGTCAAGGGACAGCATGAAGCCAAAACTATACAGAGTTCCCTTCAGAGAAAGGAAAGTGAAGAAGGCTGCTGATCAAGGATAGAGAAGGAGGAGAGAGAGACAAAGAACTAACCTTATAGATCAGGCAGGTGGAAGAAGAAGAGAAAGACTTGCAAAATTGTGCCTAAAATTGGGTATGGTCACCCAACATGCTTAACCTGATTAGCAAATTAATTCATTTTCTGAGTCTCCAGAATGCATTTGGTCACAAAGAGGGAAATCAAAATTATCAGTGGGCTCAAACGCCTTTCCTATGAGAAAAAGGTAGAATGTTTGGGATACTACTTTAAAAAAAAATTGAGGATGACATGATCAAGGGATAAAAAACCATGGATGGTTTGGATAAAATGGACGGGTTTTGCTCCTTCTCTCAACGTATTGATGGACCAAGAGTCAATCAATGAAATTGATTAGAAGGAAATTTAAAACACACAAAGGGAAGTCATTACTGCAAGACATAGTTATCGCTGCTAACTTGGATGAGTTTTAAAAGGGGATTGGATTATGGACATCCAAGGAAGGGGACAAGGGGGGGGGGGGACAAATGAAACATGTACAAACTTTTTCTCCTATGTACTTGTATGTGAAGTTGCAACACAAGAATGAAAGGGTGGAACTTGTATTGTAACACTACACCTGCTTTGTCATTCTGGCATCGTCATGGTTAGGAATAGATACATATGGATTAGAAATATGCATAGACAGCAGGTCTATTAAGAGCTCTTAATCTTGAAATCTTAGTGTTACTTCTGGGTTGGTGGCAGCAAATGCCAGTTGCAAGGGTACAACAGGGGGTGATGGTTATGTTTCCATCTTCTTCTTATAGATGGTATTTGACTAGCCAGTATGAGCAATGAAGTGGTGGTCTAAGATGGGCTAGTTTTGTGCTCTCATGAATCATAAAGTAAACTAATCACACTGCCTGAATGTATACAACACAGTAAGCCATCCCTAGCCCCACACCCAAAGATTAAAGCAAACTAAAACTAAAAATTACCAAGTTTTGTGACTATAGCCACTAGATTTAACACTGACCCGGTTAAGTGAGTTTTCTGAACAGAGCTCTGAATCTTCTGAGAACAGATGTAGGTAAATAAATAAATAAATAAATAACACATATTAAATAAATATATTCAATCAATTCTATGGCTATACTAGGCATTTATTGTTTGGCAGATGCACACCAAAGCAGACCAAGTGATGTTACGACAGTCTGAAATATGAAATGGGTTCCCACAGGACAGTTACCCTGTTCTCTGCTGATGAAAATTGTTCTTAGCCTTCAGCTGTTGCCATGTTAAAGGCCCTTGGTTTTTAGACTTTTATAAAGCATTTGCTAATATTCAATCATAGAGAAGGTGAAACCTCAAAGAACCTTGGTACATTCTATAAGTGGAGCAATAAAGAAATTTGCTTGAAGATTCACAGATGAATGAAAATAGTTTAGAACTGAGGGACATTGTGGGAGAGGAGGACAAAGTGAATTATTGATTTTAATTTGGTACAGAGGGTTTCACAGAGGTCTCATTAGCGAGCTGCTGAAATGTATCTCCACATGTGATGAATTTGTTTCAGAGAAGTTATTTTCTTCTAAATGGATTATTCATCTTTTTTACATTTCAGAAATCAGAAAGAGACCAGGACTGTACTCAGTACTGATTTCTGCTATTGTCCCTGGAATGAAAGATATCTTTTCAGCACAATATGATACCAGAATCCTGTTTTTCATGTAATTCTCTTTGCTTATTTAAAACTCAAGTTACAGTGATTTTCATACTTGGTGAATATTGAGGTTCAATGGAGCAAAACAATAATTAATTGATTGTATTATTTATTAATGCAATTAATAATTGCTGTAGAAATATATTTTGTGTATCAGATTAATTTATGAAATCTGTTAAATATCAGGACCGGATAAACTGGGGTATGGGAAATCTATCATAATTTTCAACCTGCCTTTAAAAGATAAAATAAAGATAAGGATACCTCAAGATATGAACAGGATTATCATGCTGGCAAAGAGAATTTAGCTTTTTCCTTTTGTGATTTAATACCATGCCTCACATTATGTGCATTTTGCTAAAGAATTCCCAGAATTTGTTGATTATTTTTAGGAAGCAAGGAGAGCTTCTTGGCCCCTCAGTAACTTGCAACTGAAAGTCTGAAGCTTTTCACAGTTACTGAATACCTCAGTATTTAGTTGACTTTATAAATGCATAAACAGGTTCAAGGAAATCAGCCCACATAAAATCTTGGGGGCCTAAGTCATAATCCTTTTTTTCAATAAAGGAATCACCATGAAATAGTATTTACTTGCAAAAGTAATTGTGTTTCTAAGGACCTATTCATGACATTATTACAAGTTAAATTTCCTAACCTGGCCATCTGTGACAACTCATGCAGGTTTGATTTAACAAGGTCATTTCAAAGATTTCTTGTACTGAGTCTTTTCCCCCCCGAAAAGTTCTTGTGGATTGTCCAGAAACACTAGGGGCCATTTCAGTAAATGTATTCCTTCATTTATTAGATTTACATCCTACTTTTATTCCAGTAGCACGCCTTTGTATTGAATCCAAGACAATAAACCTGGTTGAGGATTACTGCCTGAGCAAAAATAACACACTTAGTTTCTGTGGCTGAAGGTGGATTGGAACTGGAGTCTCTCAGGTCCAAATCCAACCCATTGACTGTTAAAATAGTCTGGCTCTTAAATGTTATAACTTTTTCCCCAAATACATTTATTTTCATGAAATGTTCACCAGACAAATTTGATATTGCAAAATAATTTCTTATTGGCAATAGGAAGTCCACATATCTTAAAGGTTCAGAAACACTACTCTATACAGTATATCAAAAGGCACAAAATGTTCCAGAGCCAGTGGAAACCATACAGGGAGTAATTAGCATGGGAAATCCCAGAGGAATTGGCTTTTGGTTATTCCAGCTTTAATCCTTTTATGCACATAGCAGTACCAGAATAGAGATGGAAAGTAGGCCACCAGGTGATTCCTCCTCTCTTCTGCACCATGAAGGAAACAAGTTGGTGGACAGGAATGATGTATCCAACACTCTTGAGGTAGAAACAATAAGACACAAACATGGATTTGTCTCATCATATACAAAGAGCTGAGGGTGTGTGGGATAAGAAGCAGGGTACAAATGCAAATTATCAAAATGATAACTGCATGCAATTTCCTGGAAATACACTAAATATTAAAAGAAAGTTTGTTAATATATTTCAGGCTGTCCATCCCTATTTTATAACATGAAAAGAGTATAGAAGGAATAAAGAAACAAGAATATTCCTAACTTCTTGTCTGATATCTTCTGCAATGCCTACCCATAATTTAGATGTTTTTTCACAATTTACTTTTTAAAAAAATAAATACACCAAATAAATTGGTGTATTTATTTTAAGTATATGCTTATTTATCAAAAGAAGGTAGCATTTAATCATATGTAAAGCTGGTTTTCATATGCGGTTTTTTTTCCTGCCTATCTCAACCAGTCAAAGAACTTTCTTCTTGAAATTTGACAATGTTAGTAAATAAATAGTTTTAGAGTATAATTTTTAGATTTTTTTTAAAAAATGTAAGCGGATAGAAATCTCTCCAGCATCTCTTATATCACTTTTGGGGGGGGGCTGTGTGTGAATGAATGAATGAATGAATGAATGAATGAATGAATGAATGAATTGGTTGAGAATAAAATTTTCAGTAACTGGGATGTTTTAAAAGTAAAATGTCTCACGTTTTAAAAGTGTAATCTGGGTTATGCTCCAGGGCCTGAAACCCTGTGATGCATGAAACTCTTCTGACGAAAGTGTTAAATTTACAGGAGAAGCTGTTATTTTCTTATTTTCTTCATCGTGACATCTATTTGTATGGCTAACATTTTAGTAATAAAAGGCATAATGTAAAGCTGCAGCCTGCTGTGAGGGGAAGTCTACACATTGAGTGAACACTGCAGGACCTATTCATAAATATTCATTAAGCCCTGCTTCATTGAAAATGAAATTTAAGTACTTAGGATAATGGAAGAAAAGTAGGTGGAATGTCTTTCACAGAAGCTGAGAAAAGAGGGCTCAGAAGGAGACGAACCAAAAGAAGGGGGTGGAGGGAAGATGATAACTAGAATTTAATTTTATTACAGGGTTAAAGGAACTAGGAAACGTATGTAATTCTGCAACTAGAATACTTTCATGCACTGGAGTAAACAAAATAAGTCATCTTGCTTTGTACCATATGGAAGAGCTATCAGCTTCGGAGGTCCTAGGCAACATGTCCACTTGTAGCCTATAGCAGATTAACGTCTGAATAGTGTTGAGTGATTGGCACTCGCTAATCTTTCAATTCCTGTAGTATGTTACTAGAATGACATTAAAGACCTGGCTACACTACTCTTCTGCTATTTCTTGGATTTTTTTTTTTTTTTTTAAAGATGGGGATGGTTGACATTAGCATGGGTAGTGAGTTTTGACCAGATTTTGAATCCCTGGCAGTTACTAAAGTTACAGGTGATATAGCTAGATCAGAGTGGTACCATTTTTCCTGTTGTGTACATGTTGCTTATTTAGAGATCATCTTTTCATGCTCTTGTTGCATTGTTGCTGTTCCAAAATGCATGTGCTTGAAAATAGAAGACTAGACTAAATTCAGGGTAGGCTCCAGATTTGAGCTTTTGGACATAAAAGCTAGACCTGTTGCAGAGTCAGTTCCAGTTTTTGAAGGTTAGATGCAGGGTCAACTCCAGGCTTGAGTGGAAGGAAATGGAAAGCTAGACAAGATGCATGATTCAAATCTGAGCAAAGAGAGATTAATCAAGTACTGTCTGTAGAGGCCCTTCCTTTGTCATTTAGCCTCAATAGGAAGTTGTGATAGCAATGCTAAATCATCTCAGATGCCTATGTCTAGCCTTTTCCTGCATTCCATCTGCATAAGGACCATTGTGGGGTACATAGTGTTGCTCAAATTTCCACATTGGAGGATAAATGCATAAATGAGGTTAATGATGTGAATCAGTGGGGACCTGAGGCTTGAGCAACTGCATAAGTGCATTTGATCCTAGGATTGACCTGATTAGATGGACTCGTCTTGCAAATATGCATGTTGCCCTGAGAAATTCAAAATATGAATGATGCTTATCTGTTGAATAGAGTTGCTCAGATCTTCTCTGAGTTGGATTCCAGCTCTTCAGGTCCTTTGGAGTTGATGGAGGCATAGTCCAGCATGGTATTCTGAGAAAAGATGGAGATCTTAGGGCTATACAATAGGCCCCACCAGGTTGGTCAAGGCTTGATGGTTTGATGGTTTGATCTAGCTGGTGATAAATGCTTCTTTGAGAGAAGGGGTGGTTCTACTGGCTATTAAAGACCATCCCCTGCTCAATAAATCATTTCTCGATCCAATGGTTTTGGACAATTTTCACTCCATTTCTAATCTTCCTTTTTTAGGGAATGTTGTTAAGAAGGTGGTCAGTTTGCAATTCCAGAGAGCCCTGGTGGAAATAGATCGTCTGGACCCTTTTCAGTTGGGCTTCAGACCATTGAGACAGCATTGAAGATGACCTCTGACAGGACTTCCTGGCCCTCCTGATCCCTTAATATTTTTCAATAACATCAATCATTGCATCCTTCTGGATTAGTTTCAGGGATTAGGGACATAAATCTATTCCTTCCTCCATGGCCAGTACCAGTTGGGGTTGATGGGTGGGGGGAGAGATCTAGCCTTAGGTTATGTGGGGTTCCTCAGATCTCTACATTCTCCCTGCTCCTGTTTAACATCTAAATGAAGCTGCACAGGAATACATTTTATCAATATGCTGATCATTCACAGTTGTATATCTCTGCCATGATGCCATCAAGGTTATTTCCCAGGATTTGGAGGTGTTGGGGGTCTGGATGGGGATGAGATGGGCTTGCTTCAAACCGAGCAAAATCAAGTGGCTGTAAGTTTCAGGGCATCCCCAATCCATAGATTTTGCATCTTTACATCTGGATGGGGTAGCACTCCTTCAGGCAGAACTGGTATGCAATTTGTGGGTCCACTCACAGCTCTGGCTTGAAGAGCAGGTGGGAGTCTTGGTCAAGAGGGCCATTGCACAATTTGATCTTGTGCACCAATTATGCCCATTCATGGATTGAGAGGTCCTGCTCACGTTCACTCATTCCTTGGTTACTTCTCATTTGGACTGTGGCAACACACTGTACACGGGGCTACCCTTGAAGACCATTCAGAAGCTTCAATTGGTCTAGAATCCAGTGCTGTCCACAGTTTTGGTTGCAACTCAGTATACCCATGTAATACCAACACTTCACAAACTGCACTGGCTTCCTATAGGCTTCTGGGTGCAATTCAAGTTGATGGTTATCATCTATAAAGCCCTTCATGGCATGAGGCCAGGTTATTTGTGAGACCACCTATCTCTGATTGTATCTGCCCAAATTACAAGAGCCAACAGAGTGGACATGCTTCAGATTCCCTCTATGAGACAGTGTCATCTGTTGGAATGCAGGAGGTATGGCTTCTGTGTTGGGATCCTGTATCCCTCAAAATTCAGATGCCTCCAACACCATTGGCCTTCATAAGGTTTTAAAAATGTTTTTTTTTCCCTCCAGGCATCGGGCCAGGATGTTGGCTGACCCCATCAAATAAATGGTTTGAGGGTTGATTGTGTTGTGTTTTGGCTTCAGTTTGTGATGTCTACGTACTGATTTTCAGTTTTTATCTTTATTGTTAATCTTTGCATTTTAATTCTATGTTTAATTGTATGTTAGCTATGGCAGAGACACAAATTGAAAGTTGGCTGGCCATATAAATTGCACCATAAGTTGCATAACTAATTAACTAACTAACTAAGCTATAGCATACTCCTCCCAGCTTGTAAAGGCCAGAAGCCATAGGTTGTGCTGGATAAAACAATGCCTTGGCTGTTTGCCATGGCAGTAGAGACATCATTTTTGTGGAGGGCAATAGTGGTGTTGGACAAAGCTGTGCTGCTTTTAAAAATATAGCCTTACTTTTCAAATTCCCTAAAAAAAGAAAATCAGAAACCACAAATCTGAGGAGGCTAACTACACTAGAACAAAAATAGACATTAAAACAGCACTTAAGGCAAGCTTAAAATAAAATGATCAAACAATTGCTAATTAAATTAAATTAATCAGCAGTCAGCAAAACAGCAGCAGAAAGCCTTAAGGTACCATAAAGAATAATAGATTTATTGTAGCAAGATGCATAAAAATGCTATACTCCATAGAAAAATGTGAATGCAGAGCCCCACATAGTATGAAAAAGAGACAATGAAATGGTACAGTCTACAACCATCTTGCATAAAGCTCAAAAGGATCCATTTAAAAGAATAGTGACTGCTAATTATTCAATCATCCCACATTCATGCTGTTAGTTATCGGTTATAGCAAGAGGAAAAACCATTTTCTTTATCTGAACCCACAGAAGCAGAATGACATTTCTTGATTAGCAGTAATCCAAGAAGCTCACAGTGGATTCTCAGCGACTAGCATAAACCATCCAGCAGAGTAGTCTGTAAGGGAAGAGATCATTTCAGATCTAAATGATCTGAACCCTGTCTGAAATTGCTTGGCACCCCCAAATCAGTAGGCAAGGGATGGAATTACTTGGGGGATGTTCCAGAATGGTTGTGCCATTTCTGAGAAGGCCTGCCATTATATTCACAACAGGAAATGAATGTTATGTGGGATGGGCGCCTTCCACATTTTCCATAGCTTAGGAAAATTAGAAGTTGCCTTATATGATGTCAGGTTATAATCTATTTTAGTATTATCTGCCATGGCTGGCAGGTTCTCTGCCAGATTTACTACTTGGGACAGAATCTTGGATCTCCTTTGTGCAAATAATAAGCCCTAAAAGTGTATTAAGGCCCTTCCAAAAATATAGTTCCTCTCTTTGCTTTCTGTAGTAGTGTTCGAATTGCTAAATTTGCTCCAAAAGCAACAATTCTTACTGACCATCCAGCTAGCCATATAATTGCTGATATCACTGCTGCTTCCTCTTCTTCCTCTCCTCCTCCATTATTTTTGGTCACACGGTCAGCCAGTTGTTTAGACTGGATTTGGCACTTTTATCCATCTATCGAGTCCTTCCCAAGAACCTGGGATAGGCACATGTTGTTGTTCGATGATGTCAAAGGTATCATCACTGGATGTAAGCTGTTTCAGGTAAAACTGCCTTTTGCAATCTTCTATTATTATTATTATTATTATTATTATTATTATTATTATTATTATTATTATTTGCCATCAAGTCGTTTCTGACTCCTAGCAACCACATAGATAGATTTTCTCCATAACAATCTGTTCCAAACCTGGTCTTTCAGGTCTCCCAATGGTGCACTCATTGCTACTGTAACTGAATCTACCCATCTTGCTTCTGGCTGTCCTCTTCTTTTCTTTTCCCATCATTAGAGCCTGTTCCAGGGAGCTGGGCCTCCGCATCATGTGTCCGAAGTTGGAAAAATAGAGCCTGGTCATTTGTGCCTTGAATGAAAACTCTGGGTTGATTTGTTCGATAAATATCTAAAATCATTACATATAAAACCAGACACAGACACATCCATGTATGGATATGCTCACAAACCCTTGGCTGATACATCAGAGGGTGTGAGACCCATCTGTTCAGTCTAAGACCTTCATATAGAATAGTAAACTTTATCTGGCTAAATATAATCCTTGAAAGTATTTTCTGCAATTCATCAAAGAATGATGAGCCTTCAGCTGTTTTTTAGCCATCAAATGCAGCTTGGCTCAGATTCAGTAAGCCTATTCTTTCTCACATACCAAAGTGAAGCTAATACCCACTGTGCCAATGCATGTGGGTTTTTTCCCCCTAAAGCAGTGGCATCCTCAGCAAAGAATTACGTGGTGTGCCAGAGGGGAAACTTGTGAGTCAAGTTATGTGATAGATAAAGATGTGGGTGAAGTGTAAGATACTGAAAGTGTTGATATGGCTTTATTCCTGAAATCAAATGCTTGCAGGCAATCCTGCTGATTTTGATGGAGACTAAGGCAATGTCCCCATATTTTGGAGACTCTATGCAATTGTTTGGATCCTAAGTTAACTTAAGCAAGTTCATGGCAGAATTTGTTTCTGTTTTTTTCATCTCCAACCCCATCCGGCTGGTCACCCTCCCAACAGCCTCTTCAAGGAACAAGAAGTAACCCTTAATGTTTTAGAGGAGAGTGATCTGGCCAAAATTTCATGCATTTAGGCCAGTTCTTTTCACCCCCCAACAATCTTCTCTGGCTCATTCCACGTGGTTCAGGACAGCTTTCCTCAATTCTTCTAGAGTAAAGCAGGGACTTGCAAAGGGGAGGTGGTAAAGATAGGTGAATATTTCAAATTTATCTGAAAAGCCAACCCATGGCTAGTAAATTCTAAAGGATAAATGATAAAAGTTGGGCAAATGCTAATTTTTTTTTCCTGATTTTGCAATACAAAAGGTTGCTATCATCTGGTCAATCATATCAGCATTTAAATAGAATATATCACTTTGAACCAACAGTTTGGTGGAACACATACCAAAGTTAACTAGCATTCTATGGCTTTTCCAGATAAATTAGGATTTAAGTTCTGTGGCACCATGGCCATTGCCCAACCTGGCTAGGAATTTTAAGAGTTAATTCCTAACACATCTGAAGAGCTTCAGTTTGGAGAAGGCTGAACTATACATTGGAAGAAATGACAGTGACTAGAGGCAGGCAAACAGCCATTTGTTCACTTAATTCTTTTTTTATTTATTAAATATATATAGCCACCCATATACCAGAAGAAACTGAGTTCCGGAAGGGATCCCATCTGAGCACCTGAAACAGACAGCTTCAAGCATTCAAACACAAACAATTCTCTGAAGACATTTCATGATCACCAAAAAAAAAAAAAGAGTTTTATAGGAGTTGAATCAACAGCATCTTCAGTTTTCAAGAGCCCTTAATCGGGCACTGCAAACTCACCATTTGGTCAAAATAGCAATAAGTTTTGGTATCGAGGCAGGGATCTGTACAGGCTGCACATTTCTCTGTACTGATGAGGCCCGATAGGTTAGTTACAGCATATGCCCGTTTACTTTCACGTGATTTGAAATCCTGCATTTTCGAGGTGGGAACCAAAGTACAGCTGCTATGCTGTACATGCAGATAGCATCATAGGTGCAACTTGGGCAGGAGAGTGCTATGTCTGAATAGTGCAAGGTATCCTCATCTCATCCAACCTACCCTGTTTGATTGCCCCATTCCTGATCCACAAGGTTGGATCTGTCCTTCCGTCAGGTACATGATGATTAAGCAAAATACCCTTCTCCTCACATTCATTAAACCTTTCATTCCAGTACAGATTAGGGTTGGAAATGTGGAGATATTCTTTGGATGAGGAATTCACTAGATGAATGGATAGAGGGAAGTAGAATTTGTATGTCAAATATTGTGATGATTTAAGAGCTTCTCAGTTCTCATTTCTTAGCTTTTCAAAACATCATTTGGATTTATACGTGACTCAAGCTTAAGGCATGGCTTTTTATTGGATCACTTTTCTCACAATTAATCTTTCCAGACTTTTTCATCTTCATGGGAGGCCCTCTCTTTAATTACTTCTAAACAGTGGAATGGAATTGAGATTGGTCCCAACTCTCTCCGCTCTTCGAAAGGCTGTCAAAACGCATCTCTTTAATTTAGCTTTCATATCGCCTTTAGAGATGAGGTTCATCAGTTTCGTTTTTTAAATCATTATGGCAACCAGGCTTTCCATTACAATTCCTGTAATCAACCTTGATGAAGAATTTAAATGTGTTACCTTGTCTGTGTGTGCATGTGTATTTCTTTGTTGCAACATGTAGCTAAAGTTTATAAATTACCATTCTCAGCTGAGGATGTTCCACGAGATTGAAGAAATGACCTTTCTGTTACAATAACATTCTTTAGGCATGAGGAATTAGCATCTTTCATTTATCATTCTGGTAGGCTTTTAAAGTACGTGCACATTCTGTTATGCTATTCCTGTTATTGCCTTAAGTGAAGCTGTGTTCTCAGTGCAATTATAGACTAGAAAATGGTGCTCTGTTTACTGTGTTCTGTTATTATCACCTCATCTTATGTAACAAAATTGTCTTTTTAAAATTAAAAAAAAGAAAAGATTGTAATCCTATGGATTCAGCATTTTATGGACTGAAAATTCTAAGTAAAGTTAGATCCCAAATCTCAACAGAGAAATTCTTTGGGTCGTGCAAATGTTTTAAGCAAAGCATGAATAAGGAAGTTTTCCAGTTTCATAAATACTTACACTATCTAAGCACTGTATGAGTTCTTGATCTCAGTCCATACATTACCAGAATACTGTGCTGTCTTGATGGAGTAGGTCCTGGGCTAAATTCCCCTTGGTGGCTATATATTAACTAATGGACAGTTCAACACCCACCTTTACCTTCTCTTCCTCATGATTTGTTCTTCCTGACAGGCTGTCTCTCTCTCTCTCTCTCTCTCTCTCTCTCTCCATTACCAGGGCAAAGAGACTGGAAGTTTTATTTATTTCTAAACTTAGTTTGGATATGCTATAGTCGAACTCAACATCTCGGTTTCTCCAAGGAACTTATGAGGGAGGCAGGTGAGAAACATAGGACACACCATTTTAAAAAAAGGATACAACCAAAAGACAAGGAAGGAAACAAACAGCCCAATGTATCTCCTTCCCATTAGCCAACACATGGATAAGTAAGGGAACAGCATCAGATAAACATTCAGGATGAAATAATTCCCTAATCAAGGAACCATCAAGAAAGAAGCCACACCCCGACCAAGAGGGCTTTCCCATGATGTTACCTAACCTGATAATGAAACATCTGCAAGAAATTAACCAAGCTCAGCAAACTTCAAAAACCCAATGGTTCAACCCTGAGCTATATATATATATATTTACTATTGCTTAGGAATGTTGCTCTCAGAATATTGCAAACATTACCAAAATGTCCAAAGAAAACACTTCATGATTCATTGAAGTATTCTGCTAGCTGGGTTTATTATCCTGATACTTAGATCTGGACTGATAATTAAATAGTCAAATATATTTTGTGGTTAGGATAAGCTAGTTCTTCCTATTTAATGCACATGTTAAAACTTTCAATGCAGGAGTTAATAAAAGTAATTTATTTACCAACCTTCCATTAATGCAAGAAAGGGGTTTTATTTGCTTTAGTTGAAATATGTGCTCAGGAAAACAAATAACAATGCAGCCAAATATATTTCTGCTGTATATTTAGCAGAGTTTATTTCATGTGCCACTTGGATCAAAATCTGATTATATTTTATTTTATTATCCTAATTAAACTGCAGGTGTCATTAGAATGAGTTTCATTTGGGCTTGTAAAGCATAAGGGGCCCTACTGACTTGAAGTGCTCACCATGTTTAAAATGTTAACATTCCCAAAGGAACTAAGCATGTGTTGCTTTGATGGCAGCTGTCAGAATTTGTTGGCCTAGTAAAAGTGAGAAAGAATATTAATACGAAACAGTTTTTGCTAAAAGCACCTCGGGAAAAAAAATGCTAGACTAGTAGTTCGCAAAAGCTTCAGCACAGTAGACTGCAAAATACATCCAGAGTTACAAGAAACCATGATCGTAGTAGGAATATCTCATGTTTGCAGATTCAGTAAGGTACCCTGGAGATTTTTCTGGCTGAGTGGTGGGAGATAGATAGATAGATAGATAGATAGATAGATAGATAGATAGATAGATAGATAGATAGACAGACAGACAGACAGACATTGCAAATTCTTGTTTCCACTTTTTCTTTCTCCTCATTTCCTAAAGATGTGATTCTGTGGCTAACCCCTGTCTCTTAACTTGATCTGGTAACTTAGATTTTCACAGATGTGGTGATTTATACTGCAATCTCTGGAAGACACAGATCTCCTCCCCCCCCCCCCCAGGCTTTCGTTGATATTATTCTCTGGTTTGGTACTGTGCTTGCTTTGATAGAAGGTCAGCATGACATAGTGGATAGTGTGTTAGACTACAACCAAGGATATCTGGGGTCAAACTTTTGGAATGAACCACTCTGGATAACAGTAGTTTAACCAGTATCTCTCAGCTTAGCCTTCAGATTGCTGTGATGATAGGCAAACGTGTGTGCCATGGAATTTCTTAGAACAGGGATATAGGGATCATTTATTTCAATCCTTCTGGTCCATTAATGTCCTCACAGGAAGATAGAGGGAATATATACTTGCACTTACAACATATATTTGATTGACTGGTAACTTGCTTTTCCTCCAAGTGACTTTCAAGGAGATCTCCTTTCACTTTATCTCCACAGCACTAGCCCTTTGAAAGAGAATGAGCCCAAATGAACCATCGATCTGAATCTGGGTCTGTCTGATTCTCATCCTGAACCTTAACCACTACGCCACACTGGTTCTCAGTCTGTCATACAGTAATGAAATAAAACCCATGCAAATTGCAGGAATGATGCACAGTACAAATGTCTAGGTAATGATTAAAAATAATGCAATTTCACACAGTAACAAAGCAGTACAAATAATAAGCAATTAATAAAAAAACAGCAATAAAACAGCTATATTAATACAGGAAGAATACGGTGAAATAACAGAGAAACAAAGTTTTTTAAAAAATCTTTGTACAATATTTCTGTGTCTTAGCTTCAGAGCCTCTTATCCAGAACCATCATTGTTTTAATGAAGTAATCTTCACAAATGAAGGGTCTTCTATCATTAAAAAAAAAGTCATAAATAGTTGCATAACGTTTCTTGGGTTAACATTCACTTTATTCATTATATGTTATCTTGACCTGCACATGATTCATTGAAAGAAGGGAGGATATTTATTTCCTCATGATACCAGAGGAAATAAAAGGCAAAAAGTATAGACCATAAGAATGATGTGAAGCCTCAGCTATCTTAGATTTCACACACCAAAAGAGCAAATCTTGTATGAAGCTTCATAATTGTGAAGAGAACTCCACAGCTGTTTTCCTCCGCCTTAATAATCACGAACTAACTCTGCAGGCTATATTGATTCATTGTGGAGTTTTATTTTCCTGCCTTTAATGGAAAACAATCCCCCTTTGAGGCACTACAGGGAAGGAGATCTAAGAAGCCCTTTGCATGAACATTCATGTTTGCTTACATTTATCTTTGCCGGCTAAAATAATTCATTGATCACTAATCACTGTGGTTGTTTGCACACAACAGTTTCCCTATATTGCACTAAACTGTCCAGAGGTTGCAGAGTGCCACAGGAAGGAATCGATAATAAAGTCTCATGAAGTTTGTAATGATAAGACGTTGAAAGGCTCCTTCTCGCTCTTCTGATCCTTTTTCTGGATCAGAATGAAAATAGTTGTAAAGGCAGGAAACACCTTTGCTGGCCAGTGAACTCTGTCTCTTCAGAAGCTTGGCACAAATAGCCTTTTGAAATTCTCCATCAAATTTGCAGGGAGAAAAAAAGAAAAGGGATTTTAGATACAGGAAAACAATCGAATAGTTTGTCGGGATGATAAGAGACCGGCAGGAGTTCCCTCACAATGTCTTCCTTTGGGACAGGAAAGTCATGTAAGTGTATAAATTAATAGTCCTAAATAAAGGGTGTACAGTGAAGGATAGTTCACAAATTCCCTTTGGCCATCTCAGAATGAAAGAAATGCAGGAACACTGTATTTCATTCACTAGCATTTTTACAAGCTTTGAATGAATGTCTAAAGCAAATGATCTTTCATTAATGAAATTAATGAAAACAAATTAGAGAAATAATTCAGCCTGGCATTAATATTTTCCCAGTCTCCCAGTTCTGCTCAGAGCAGAAATCAAATCTACCCCTTTTTTCCTCACTCGAATTCCGTTCTCTCTCTTCTTAGGTTTGTCCGGATTTTAAAATATAAATTAAAATATATGCCAATCTCTTCATTTATTTGTTTTAAATAAATTTTGTCGCTCCCCCCATAGCATAAAGAAGCCCCCTGAGGAACAGCTGTAGTGATCAGTGGTTATCCAAAGTCAGTTTACACAATTTTGGACTAATTTCAGCTTCTTCACTGTCTTCAGGATGGTCCACATGCAGTCCATTACAGGAATTGGAACAGGTTGCTTTCAGAATACAAGGCGCTGTATTGTCACGGTAGTGTGACCAAATTATCAGTTGCAAAGGGAGATTGTAGTTTTTACCAATCTTAAATTAGTAAAAAGCCTTCCAAAGTCACCTACTTCACAAGCGAATTTGACCTTTCGTTCAAACTCCCATCCAGATAGGCTGAACTGTTATTTTTCAAACTAGGAAACCATCCACAGACATTGTCTCTTATTCCCAATGTATTTCAGGTTATTACTATGTATAAATACCATGAGCATACTAAGGGAATCACCAGATGACTGTTCCCAGTGGCATCAGTGACATGTCAAATAACGTGATGAAAGATAAAATCCAGACTCAAATATTGCAGGTCTGACCAACTGTTTCTCAAAGCAATCACTCCAGCTGCTCTAAGTAAGAGTGCAAAAAGTGCATTCATCATTGATGATTGTAAATTGGTTTGGTTTCATTTCCATAAAGATTGTTTACTGTTCACAATAGCACTAACAATAACTGCATCTCAAACCAATTTGATTATAGACAGGGATATTAAAATATTTTTTTTATGAATTCCAGGGTGATTAATTCACTTCCAGATCAAATATCACAAACACATCAGCAGGACAGGCTGTACTGAAATACACACACACACACACACACGGACATGGACATGCAGTGTTGCAAAAGCACGTTTTCATAACATTTTCATTTCATATGAAAGTTCCTTCTGAAGCCTGTTCATTATACCCTTCCTGCCATGTTTTTTTCTAGTTGTGTGCAGTCAATATAATTCACCAGTGCCATCCACGGGTATGTGTGTGTGAAAAAAAAAGTCAGATCAGTAGTTGTGATTGTATGACTGAAGCCATTGCCCTTTATATGTGCATGTGACATTCATACACACACACACATACATGGATATGGATATGGAGCAAGGCTTCTGTCATGCAGTTATAATTGCCATCTTGACTTTTTTAACCCCACACTACCCTTGTAGAGATTCCATTCTTTGCTATCATTTTCCTTCATTGTAGGGCACTTATTCCATTTCAATTCCACTGAGACAATAAATCACTAGACAGTATATTGTCAAAGGCTTTCACGGCCGGCATACGATGGCTGGTGTGGGTCTTCCGGGCTGTGTGGCCGTGTTCACGTGAACACGGCCACACAGCCTGGAAGACCCACACCAGCCATCACTAGACGGTACTTTGCACAATCTACATCATAAAATGAAAACTCAATATCATCCTTTTATTTTCTTCCTTTGCTTTCTGATCAGATCTTTTTTGCTTATAGGGATTCCTTGTTCACTCTTGGAAGCAATAAAAAATGGCATCTCCCACTTCCAGTCTGAAGTTGTTCAGCCCAGTTTATCCCTTCCCTATTCCACTATCCCAGTTTGCTATAGTTATACATCCTTGTCTTGCATCCTTATGTGAGAAGATTTAAGCAAATTAGTGCCTCCAAACTGAAAAGCAATCAGTCCAAAGCTAATAGCATTATGAAGAGTTTTTTTTTTTCTAAATGCACAGTTACTTCAAGGTAAACATTGTTGGAAATATTGCCTTCCTCCCTCCCAAAAAAAGAATTCACAGGAAAATGACCCTAGAAAGTCAACATCCTAAGGTCACTAGTAATGTAGCATCTTCTCTCTCTCCTATTTCTCTGTGGGTCTCCACTGCCATATTTGCATCTCGTTCAGTCTTTAATGAGTTCTGTACCTCTATGTGTCTGAAGAACTCTCAAAGCTTCACAACCTAAACTTATGATTATCTCATTTGTTCATCTGTTTTAATTATTCATGGGAAGATAGAGAAATCTTTAATAGTGGGTAGAGAATTTCCTTGGAGAGCATTTCCAAGGGGTTCCCCCCCCCATCTAAAATGATGACCTATCCCAAAATATTACAGAATTCTTCTGAACCTGCAGATTCAGTCAGTGGGTGTCAGTTAGCATTTGCATGCTACATAGTTCCGTACACCACTCCAATTATTCAATGTTCAATCATGGTGTGTAATCATGATTTGTTCACCAGACTACCCAGACCTCTCAGAGTGATGTCTGAAATTAAGCCTCTGCTGCCTGCATTCAGCTTATGAAAAATTGAATGGCAGCCCATTTTCACAAAACACAATAAATACAAAAGAAATTACGAATTAATTTTAAATCCTCCTAACAGCACCTTATCAAGCCATGGGAACTTTTATTTTATTAGAAACAGGCACCTAGACTGATGTGTTTAATTAGCAACAAGCATGTCTAAATGGTTGCTGATTGACAGTCAAAATCCTCCCATGTCCTAACTCCAGACCGATTTCAGGTTGGAGTTAAGGATATTACAATATGCTTGAATAGCATCTGCCCATGTAGCCTGCAAATTAAAAATGTATCAGTCAAACATGCATGTTTTTTTATGGAATTGATTGGTATGGAGTTGAACCTGGATCTGCCAAGTCCTAGATCATCACCTTATCAGTATATCTCATTGGCTTTCATACTAAACCAGAAAAACCCATGGAGGAGAGGTTAGCAAATGGCTAGTAGTTATGATGATAACCATGGCCAAGAGTATGTACTGTTTCTGGGCTTCTGATAGGCTGCAGTTTGAAACAAGTATGAACTTTCAGGCTGACTTACCAGAGATCTGATATCCAAAGGCCATAGTAAAACTAATTATCCTGAAGGGTTGATTCACTTCTTCTAAACTTCTTGAGTTTATTGGGTCTTTAAATTCCATTGCTGAAACTGTTTGTTTGTTTATTCAATGTGTATGGCTGCCCAACTCAACAAGTGGGCAGTGAACTGCAAGAATTCTGCTAGCATTTTGAAAAAAATAATTGTTAAATGTTATAAATTGCACTAAAATGAACTTAGTTTTCTATAAATTCATCTTTTAGAATAAAATATAAGTTTTCCTCCCTAATATTTGGTCTGACTGAATAAAATATCCTCAGGCTGAGCTAGGCACCTGGTGACTACAGGGAAACATCTCTACAGTCCTCTTGGCAATGAGATGGTAGTCATTTGCCATTTCTCAACTTCCCAAGGTCACTTAAAGCCCTGGGATTTCCTAGTCCTGCATAGTTCAGATAAGATGAATCATGCCACTCCTCATGGTTTACAGATGAGCTGAGAGAGTTGAAATGAGAAAAGAGACATCCAGAGAATCCCTGGTGCTCTACCAAGGACGAACTTGACCAAACACAGGTTAGAGCCACTATTAATGTCTACCTTGTGGCAGTAAGGGTGGTGAAACAGCAGTACTTCTCTGCCCTTATTGTCATGGCCCAGGACTCAGACTCTGAATCTGGCCCTGAAGAAGCTGCTCCAGCTAAACCTGTGGAATGTCAGCCTCAGAGAGACAAAGCCAAGAATCACCTGAGGCTGATGAAACACAGGCACCACCTGAACAGCTGGAGCAGTCAGATGATAATGACATAAGGCCTCCAAGCCCTCTCACCTGGGGAGTAGAGTGGAGAGCCAAGCAAAGGCATTCATTGAGACTCTTTGCTAAGCAAGGGATTAAAGACAGCTGGCTGAAGACTGATTAAAGAGGTAGCTTTGACCCATGTCCCCTCACTGGAAACAATTGTTTGATTTCCTTCTCTAGTGTGTTATTCCTCTGAATCCTGCTCATGAAACTCTGACCTTGGACTGGCTGACAAACCTGATTTCGCGCTCTGAACTTTGGACGGGATCTTGACTACTCTTCTGTGTGCTCCTGTTGAAATCGAAACCACCCCGGCAAGCTTTCTTTCCAAGGGACTTTGTTGATTTACATTTCTTTCCTTCCCTCCTGTTATCTGCTCAGCCTTGAGTAAATTGCTTTCACCTAGCAACTGTGTGCAAGTTGAGACCTGAAGCAGGATACTTATTGCATCTGCAGATTGCTGCTCCACAGCCCTGTTTCGTGTGACAGGTGCCCTCTTGGTAAAGGGGGGCTGGGGAACCTTTTGCAGGGATGTGCAGAGAAATTTGCTTAGCATCCGTTGGACAAAATCGCTTAGATTTCTTGTAGTTGGATGCTGGACTTATTGCAGGTCCAGAGGAGGTGCCTGGGCTGGAGTCTTGCCCATTATCTGAGAATAGTTTGAACCTGCTGGATCTGAGGAAGTAGACAGGGTCCTTAAGACTGTGAGCTCAGGCACCTGCTTTTTAGACCCTTGCCCCTCCTGGCTTGTGAAAGCAGCCCAGGAGTGTCATGTGAGTGGGTTCTGGTGGTGGTTAATTCTTTTTTGAGTGAGTTGTTCCTTTATCCTTGGTTTGCTCCCTACTCAAGAAGCCATTGCTGGACCCCATGATAGTGGACAGTTTTTGTCCAGTATTCAACCTCCCTTTTTGGGGGAAGGTGATTGAGAAGGTGGTTGTGCAACAGCTTCAAAGGACATTGGATGAAGTGGATATGGATCCTTTTCAGTCAGGATTCAGACCAGGGTATGGAATGGAAATGGCATTAGTCATGCTTTTGGATGATCTCTGGTGTGGGTGGGATGGGGGTTGTGTGTCCATTCTTACCTTACTTGATCTCTTAGTGGCTTTCAGTACCATTGACCATGGTATCCTTCTGGATCGACTCAGAGGATTGAGGGTGAGCAGCACAGTTTTGTGCTAGTTCACCTCCTTTTTCCTGGGTCAATTCCAGCCAATGGTGATTGGGGAGGAGAGATCCCACCCTCGGCCCCTACCGTGTGGGGTGACACAGGGGTCAGTGCTCTTTCCTCTCCTATTCAACATCTACATGAGGCTGCTGGGTGAGCTCATCTGTTGCCATGGGGTGAGGTATCATTAGTATGCTGATGACACCCAATTGTACATCTCTGCTCCTGGTGAATTAAGCAATGCTGTGGACATCTTCTCCTAGCTTTTGGAGGCTGTGAGGGTCTGATTGGGAAACAGGGTTCAACTGAACCCTGACAAGACTGAGTGGCTTTTGGGACCTCCAGTGCAAGGACTATGCCAGCTGATATGGGTTCTGTCATCTAGGGAGCTACATTTGGCAGGCCCTAGGTGGTGGGCATTTTCTGCTGTGGTGCCTTTGCTTGGAATATCCTCCCCCCTGAGGTGAGGCTTGCTCCATCACTTTTGACCTTCTGAGGGTCCAAGACCAAAGATCTCAAGACCAAATTGTGCCATCAGGCCTGGAGATCCCAGGGGACTGGTGAACTAGTGAGATGGCTCTGTTATTATTAACCTCCCTTCACCCACCACTTCTTAGCTTTGTTTTTATAGTTTTTAATGTTTTTTTTTAATAATAATTGTTTTAGATATTTATTAACTGTTTCAGCTTTGTTATATACTGCCCAGGATCACTTGCTTTGTGAGATGAGTGGCTATATAAATTTGACAAATAAATAAATGAATTCGATCAGGAGGTTGAGACTATGAAATAAGCAACATAGAGAACTTCATGATAACTTCGAGTAAATCTCTTTTCCACTTTGCTGTTCACTTTACTTCCTATTTCTCCTCCCATGAGTTGCTTCTTTCCTTCATCATTATCATCTCATTCATTCATCTATTTGTAAAATCAATCTTTCTTTCTTTTCTTTTCTTTCTTTCTCTTTCCTCCCATCCTACCACTGTCATATTAATTCTACTTAATACATAATAGTAGAATCCAGAAATGAGCTCCTTTTTTTTCTTTTTCTTTATTTTTAAGCATAGAGATGAGCTCTGTTAATCTTGATACAGTCTTAAAAGAAACTACAAGATGAATCATTGAAAGAAATCACCTCATGTGCATGCAAAAGAAAATAGTAAACAAAGGAATAATGAAATAACGTCTGTAATCTGTAAAAGTGCATACAATAGAATTAGCAGAGGCAGCACCATTAATAATGTGTTATATTGCTCCATCAATTACCTGGCACAGTTTGCCATTGAAGAATGGACTCTAATAAATTCTATTTCCTACTGTTCTGGAGTGTTCACCATCCATTCATAGGGAGGTTTTAATTTACAGGGATGTGAAACTATATGCTTGGGCTACAGCATAAAATACAAAATGGGCATGGACTTTAAAGTATTAACCTACAGCAATCTGTTGGACATACTTTTTCCCAGTTCTTTTTGTGTGCAGCAGTCTGCAATAAGCCTTTATGAAAAAGGTTCAGTCCTTTCTACAATAAAGTTTATTTTCCCCAGTAACTCTTACATCTTTTGATTGATGCAAAGACTTGCAAGAGAAATGTCATGATTTGTCCCACATCAGAAGAAAATATATCAGCAGTAAAACGTGGGTGATTTGTACTTGTCTATCCTTCTTCCCTTCCCTTCCAAATTTGATGGATGAAAAGAAATGTAACCTGAGAATTTGGGTGCTTGATTTTCATGGGCATCTTCTGGGAAGGGCAAGGGAGGGCAAATATAAAACAGGTGTTGCAAGGTGGTGATGCAAGCTCCTTTTGTACACAAAGCATTGCCCCATTTCTATGTGTGTTGTGACATTGCATGCAGAAATGCAAGGGGTGGATGTTGGACAATGTTGCAATGCTCATTTCATCATTCTGATGAAACCTCAGACTCTGGAAATGCTTCTGTTGGTTCTGACCCTAATCAGGAGGTAATGGATTGAGCATGTGATTGCAAACACCATATCACTTAATTGTTAGGTCTGTGACATTGTCCTCCAGACCTGTTGCATTCCTGTACTTTTGGGTCCTTCACACCCATATACACAGGGCAGGAAAACATACATATACTCATACGTATGTCCAGAACTTTCTTTCTCCAAGGAATTTAGGCAAAGCTTAATTCCTGTACAATGAAAAGGCATTATCTAAGTTGAAAACTTACATAATGTTTATATGGAATTCCATTTTACTGTCCCCCAAACAAATCAAATTAAATCTTATTTTAGTATCTTTTGATTCCACCATAAAAATCACACATGCCAAATGGCAGGAAGATTTTCATACTCCAAATTCCTGAAACCTCTTGATTTCAGCAGGACAAAAGATTCAGGTCAACATTATTGAAATTCTGTTTCCTTATAATGTCCATAATAGCCATTCCATTTTTAGTAATACTGAAGATTTTCTTTGGTTTTCACTATTACTGTCCCATAAATTTCTGCTATTTGATTTCATACTGCTTGATAAAAAATACATTAATGGATACAGTTGTATTAGTGGTGCCAGAGAAATCTGGCACAGATTTATTTACAAGTGAAATAGTGTCATCTACCAGAATACAATCTGTCAAGGTCAAAACTTCAATGTTTATAAATATTAATTCTATGGAAGAGGCGACCATAAATTTTGTCATTTGGAGTTATAAAAAAGCTCCTCCTCCTCCTCCTTTACTATTACTACTACTAGCAGCACTACTACTACAGAATTGTTATTCCAATTAATGCTAGTTAAATCAGGATTTAGTATAATGCCCAGGTATGGGAAGGCACCTAGCTGACCTTGGTTGATTGTGAAAAGCAAAAGAGTTATCTTAGGGCTGTAGAGAAAACTGGGAAGTCAAATCCAAACAAAACAAAGTTTCTGTTAAGGACACATCTGGACTATTCAATAAGGAGACTACTGGCTTTCCACAGTCCTTGGGTTAATGGCTTTTCCCCTCACCTAGGTGTGGGTGCATCTAGCCTGATCCCAGAATTCTAGGTTCTTGATTCTTAGCCAGGAGAGTCAATATTCAGACAACAGTGGTATAACAAAACCTTAATTTTCCTAGTGTAAGAAAAGGCTGCCTTCTCCCTCAAGAGAAGAGAAACTGGACAGTCACAAAGGCTTCACATCTATACATTATCCAAGTTATCCATTATCCACTGGACACATCAATCTTTACCACCCACACTATAATCTGTATAAGACAATAACCTTGCTTCTTTGTGTATCATAACCTATGTAAGGTAGTGACCTTTGTTCTAGTTCTGCTTATTAGCCCCATACATTCTGCCATTTACTTCCTCTGATCCTTGGTTACATTGCTAGACTCTACTGAAATCCCTAAATGTCATTCTATATGAAGCTCAAGAATTCAGTAACAGGTTAATCGTGGTTACTTTAATACAACATTGCTGATATCTAGAGATTACATTTATGCACATTTCCATCCACCCTTTACACATCTGAGAAGACTGCAGTGGGAAGCCACTTCTGTCACCTCCACTGTATAGAATCTGCATCATTCCTAGAATCTGCTCTTCTCAAAACTATGGTTGGAGCCACCCAACTGTCATCTGGAGCAGTGGCATCTTACAAAAATCTTACACAACGAAGCAAAGAGAGTAGAATACACACACAGACCCGTGTGTGTGTATCCTTGTCCTATATACACATACACACATACCTTGTCTTGAAGTGCAATCTTCAGCCTATTCTTCTTGGCAACACACACACACACACACACTTTATTTTTCTTGGTTCATGGGTCTATCCTTTATCTCCAGTTTAGGACAAAACACTCTGGTATCCTAGTGCGCAAGTATGCTCACTTTCAAATAAAGCACCAAGCTGTAACCATCACTATTTTTATTTTTTAGGAATGTCTGTGGGACAACATAGCATGTCTCCCTTCCCTCCTTCCTTCCTTCCCTAGAACTAAATCAAAATGGGTATGAGAACCTGGCAGTCACCATGGCAGGTGTCTGTGGGCACTTTGATATTCATGATCTTCATATTGCCTGTACCTAATTAAGACTAATATCCATTAAGATATTTAAGTCTAGAGTTTAGAGCATCCAAATGAACAGCTATTTATTCTCATGAAGCAGGGATAGCTCTTGCTAAACCATAAATTAATGGCCAGTTTTTCTTCAAGACATGTTAGTAGAATTTCCTCTTCAGGAGAAATATTTTTCTTAGACTTTCTGTTTTATGATGTGCAATGTGGAAAGAAGAGATAAAGAAAATCTTTTAGTTAGTTCTCAGCTATATATAAGGCTTTCTCCATGAAAGGTTTTTATCGGTTGGTATATCTACCTACCTACCTACCTATCCACCTAGCTAGCTATTTATTTACTGGCCATGCTTAGCTAGATGCTTCATTGCATAGTTATATTTCACACACAGGCCAAAGTTAGAATGACAGCAAAGCACATCAGCTTCCACTTTGTATCCCAAGCTGCCAATCAAATATGCTGCAAAGATCATATATAGACACATACCTAATTGAATTCAGTCTTTAAGCTAGTCATGGATCTTGAGGCAGCATGCCTATGCTGTAAAAAGAAGTTAGCATGTATTGGACAGAATCATTGCCTCTCAAAGAGAGAAGAGATAGACATGCAAACAATAATAGTGGAGTGGTTCCCCCCATGGCACTCAGGGGCACTTTAGCACCAGCCCAGCACCTTGTCCTACTTAATTTTTAATGCGAAGCCAGCATTTCCCACTTATTTATGAGAGCAGTGGTTGGGCGCAACCTATTATTCTGATATTTGCTAGGCATTGCTGCCTAGCAAAAGGATAAAGGTAAGCAAGCATAGTGAGATCATATGGGAAATGGATCAGCAAGAAAAACTGGCTGATAGTTTTCTGGTAAAGTGGTGTTTTGTAGGTCTTTATGACCATTAGACCTGTCATCTTGGAAACGGGTAGCCCCCAGCAGCTCCCCAAGTGCCCACAATTTCAAACATGCAAGGTTGGAAAATCCCAAAATTCCAGATGTGCTCACCAGTCCAAAAGGTCTGGGTAGCCCTACCAAGCCCTATTATTTATTAATTTCTTACTATTAAAAAAGAGGCATTGGAGGGCTACCCCTTCCCCTTCCTTTATTTGAAATGCCACAATCTGTCCCCCTTGGAATAGTGGTATCCCATTTCATTACGTGCAAGACTCAAACAATATGCAATAACAGGAAGGAAATGTGTGTGTGGAATTAGGAAAGAATAGCTAGGGGTAAGGTGATTCTGTAGAATTTAATTTCACTAATTTTTTTTTTTCATTTTGTGAATGAAATACAAAAATACACAAATACTGATCTCTTAAGTTTCCCAACATGTACAACTTTTCCAAAAATGTTTTGGTGTGCACTTTTCCTAAATATGTCAATAGGGTTTATTTAAGAAAATGCAAATCACTTTTAAAATATTGGAAAACTGCAGACTATGACACATCTTCCTTCCATTTCTCCTCTGTGTTTGAGGGATGCAAATATAGTAAGCTTCATATAAATATTCAGATGCCATAAATTTTACATCAATTTCTAGCAGCAGTGAGGGGTAACAAAGGACAATGACATTCTACATCAAGTGGGATCTTAGGAAGCTAAGTTTTGTTCAAAGAAGTGCAGTTTCAAGAAGCTGCCTTGAAGCCCAAGGTCTTCCCTTCCTAATACATCTTGCTATATATCTGGAGCCTCCAAGTGCTGCTGAACTACAACACAAAGTTCCTTCTGTTGACCAGACGCTCATAAAAACCAGACAGTTTTGATCACACCGATGTGGCTCCCATCTTGACTTTATTTTTACCATACTTTGCAGACACCCCTGACATATGGTCTTTTAAAGAGCACCAGTCCACTGCTGGTAAACATAATTCAACAAGGAAACTGATGGAGAAGACAGTTGCCAAATTGTTAAGTGGGGCAATTAAATGGGACCACATAACACCAATCTGGAAATTCCTATACTGGCTGGGTCTAATCCAAGGAGTTAATTCCACTACCTTAAAATCTTAATTTAGCAGATCTCAATACAATGTACTTTGCACACAATGGATCAAATTTCTACCCCAATTTCCACCCATCATGTAATTACATCATTAGACAAATAATGTCAAGCATGTCATTTGGGTCAACTGGCACCATTTGTGGATTGGCAGAAATAATGTCCTCTATAACGTGTGAGGATATCATCATACAGATGGTGCTGAATGGTGTCAGTTGACGCAAATGATGGAAATTGCAACATTTGCAGAATGATACCATTGTATTAAGGGGCATAAATCACATTTGTGTTAATGGACACTCATGAATAACACACACCACCTCTCCACATTTAGTCAAGATTTCACTGCATAGAAAGCATGAAACAGTATAGGACTCAGTAGTTAAAGCAATGCTTTCCCAATTCCTTGTCAACTTCTATAGCTGAAAAACTTTTACTGTGGTCCCATTTGAGGTCTAGCCCCTAAGGACAAGGCCCCTCTGAGTTGTGTCCCTTCACTTGTGAAACTCCCTGTGTGCTAGCTATGACTTTTTAACTTATTTCTTTTCCCAGCCCTTTGGCTGAATTGATCCCCTCGGCTCTTTTCTGTCACTCTGGGTTCCCCCCAGCCCACTGCCTTCATTTGTTGAATTTTAAATGATTCCCCTTTTTGGTTCATTGTAACAATCAAATGTGGGTCATGGTACAAATGAATAATTTTGGTACATATATGTTTTATCTGTGTTGTAAATCATACCAAAGGACCTTCCTATGGCAATTCTTTGGTTTTCTTACTACTACAGTAAGAAATGTAGTGGTAAAAGAGATTCCGGGACAGGATGCATCCATCTACCCCCAAAGTAGTCAGTTTCTTTCTCTGAGATACAAATTTAAGGTGCCCTGAATTTGAGGAAGGGGAGGGGGAATGTTTTATGCATGGCTGCACTGGAAGGATTAATGCCTTTTGCTTCTGGCACCTGGCAAGCGAGGTCTTGGAACGAAAAGCCACAGGAAGTGCTTTTGCTTCAGCAATTCACATGTAAGCTTATGAATTTCACAATTTCTTTTTACTACTAACGTCAGACTTGCATAATGAGCCCTGTCAAATTTACACAGAGGCATGTTTTATTCAGCATGATGACCTAGAAATTGTTCTATTATTTCTAACACCAAACGCAGAGTTGGAAAAACTTTTCATCGTTCTGGGAAGAGGACGTGTGTGTGTGTGTGTGGGGAGAGAGAGAGAGATGCTGAAAAACAACCTCTCTGTTGCTGGCATTGCTGTGGTGTGGTGCTATAATTGCAGTAATTATTGTTATTGCCTCTTCTATTCTCGTTGAAATATTTCTGGCCTGTAAATAAGGATTGGAGAAGTTCCTGTACAGTACTCTTAACTCCAGCCTGCACAGTATATGGCATATTTTGAAAACTTAACAAATCCATTGCGGCAAAACATTGCTGTCACCAAGAAGGATCCACCACTGTCTAGTTTTTCACAGCCACCTCCGCCCGGAAAGTCACATTGCCAAGTGTCTCCAGTGCCTCACTGGCACTGCCAGCTCCATCGCTGCCACCACGCTGGGCCACTATCTGCCAAACAGCTGATGGCATGCCAGCAACTCCTTTGTGGCCCACAATTATTTTTAAGATCTCAGTGTGGCCCTTCGCATTCTATGAGTTGTGCAGGCCTGCAGTCTAACTCTTAGCAATCCCCATTCTTAGCCATATTGACTGGGACTGAGCAGAACTGTAATTCAGCATGATCCGCATCTTACCTACTTGTATTTCATGTTCTAAATCAGTAATGGGCATACGCTTGGCTACCAAGGAGCATCCTTCAGATTTGGGGAGATGTACTGGGAAGTGCAAAGTGGGAGGGGGGACTATCTTACAGGTGAGAGAGGCAGAGATTTGATTTGATGATTGATTGATTGATTGATTGATTGCTGATCTATTTTAGATCTTCTTAGGCTGTAGTTTCCATTCTCTTTCCCCTTCAAAATGTGAGAAAAATAGGTGGTTGGTTTTCCGTAATCATAGTCCGTGGGGAATTTGAAGCCTGCCAAAAGGAACTCAGGGTTCCCAAGCAGTCCTGCATCCACAAGTTCCCCGCCTGTGCTTTAAATTATTATTATTCTGAGAGATTGTGGGAAAGTTAGGAAAGTAATGGGATAAATGTTAGACATCAACAACAACAAATGGGATAGGAGATCATTAGGAGGGGATCTCATAACAGCAGCTTGGTCCAGCCTGCCAAAAGCCTAGGAAGAACTGATTCAGTTTCTTCAAAAACACCTGAATGAGCTCACTAATAAATTAGGGCTGGGAGTGCCTATCCTTGTATTAAAAATACATTAAAGAAGTCTATGTAATTGTTACTTCCTTGTTTGAGCTCTGATATGAGGGGCTTCACCATAACCAGCACCTGAAAACATCTTATAGCTAAAGTTACTGAGCAGCAGCATCTGTAATAAGCCATGATTATATCAAAATGATGACACATCATGACATCATTATGCAAATACAGCCACCTGCATATTAGATCCATGTCTAAGGCCACTAGGGATGTGACATGTGGTTGGGTTCTGGCAGTGATTAATTTTTCCTTGAATGAGGGGGTTGTTCCTCCTCCACTTAAAGAGGCAGGGGTTTGCCCCCTCCTCAAGCCATCACTAGACCCAACTGTTCTGGACCTTTTTTAGGAAAGGTTGATGAAAAGGTGGTCATGCAGCAGCTTCAGAGGATCCTGGATGATCTGAATGATCTGGAGCCCTTTCAGTCTGGATTCAGACCAGGATATGGGACCGAAACAGCATTGGTTACACTTTTGGATGACCTCTGGCAGAAGTGGGATGGGGGCAGTGCATCCATCCTTGCTCTTCTTGACCTCTCAGTGACTTTCAATACCATTGACCATGGTATCCTTCTGGATCGGCTCCAGGGCTTGGGTGTGAGTGGTTCTGTATTGTGCTGGTTCTCTGCATTCCTCCGGGGCTGGTTCCAGTTGGTGTTGATCCGGGAAGAGAAGTCCCACTCTTGGCCCCTTCTTTGCAGGGTGCCACAGGGTTTGGTACTTTCTTCTCTCCCGTTTAACTTCTGTGTGAAGCACAGGGTGAAGTATCTTCATTTTGCTGAGGATACCCAGCTTTATATCTCCACCCTGGGCCAACTAAGTAATGCTGTGGAGGTCCTGTCAAAATGCCTGGGGGCTGTGAGGTTTGGGTGTGGAACAACAGGCTTCATCTCAACCTAAGCAGGACTGAGTGGATTTGGGTGTTGGGCCCCCTGGTTCTAGGTGTCAGGTTCGGTCAGCACGAGGTTTCAGGGAAGCACGGGGCTGCAGGGAAGCTCGCAACCAGACCACGCGGAATCCACCGGCGGTAGCTAGCGGGGAAAAGAGGAACCGAAAGCGCCGCTAATTAACGAGCCACCTGCGGCCAGCTAAACAGGAAAACCGCAGCGGAAGCTTTTAATTACGAACTGATAACGGCGCGAGCAAGCAAGGAACGGGGCCGCAGGGCAGCGAAACAAGATCGCAACGCAGCACAGAACCCGCGGGTCTGCACGTAGCAGGGAGGGGCCAACCCAGCCGGAGGGGGACTGGCAATCAAGGACAATGGACTCTGACCGACCCTGCCATCATGAACGATCAGGGGGGACATTGGGGGGCCTAATTGCCCACAGCCGCAACGCGATCACGAGGCGGGAAAAAGCGCGGGAAGGGGGGAATATAACAAGTGATGCAATTGTACCAAGCCAGTCCTGGCTTTGCTTGTGACTACTACGTTACGCATGAGTAAACCTTCTTTGTGAACCACACGTGTCACGAGAGTTTCTCTGTCGAACGGGGCAAATCTCACATAAAGCCAGGACTCACCGTCAGCGCTACCCGGTACCACCGAGGAGCGTTTTCTTTCTCAATACAGGCATGACCAGCGACGAGGAATCCGTGGGTCAGCTGGAGCGCGAGGGATCCAGGCTCGCGGAAGGGCGGTCGGAGCCGCCCGGGAGCGACGGGGCAGCGGCCAGGGCCGGGCGCACTCCATCCGAGCGGTGGTCGATGGGCGTGAATCAAGGACCAGACGATTCGGGCGTTACGATGACCCGGGGTTCGGGGTTCCGGGACCGAGAGTGGAGCGAGAAATTCGCCCGACTAGAGGAGAGAGTCGAGCGACGCCTAGACGCCGTGGAGGCGATGCTCCAGACCCTACTGCAGAGAGTGGGGCCACCGGCGGTAAACGAGGAGGCGAGCGACACTTGGGGCGGTCCGACACCCCCGCCGGCACCACCCACGGCGCCCCGGTCGGAGGACCAACGGGCGGCAGACGCCCTGAGACTTCGAGGTATCACTGGGAAGTTCTCAGGGGACCCCGAACAGCTGCCGCACTTTCTGACGCACGTCAGGGGGTTCATGCAGAGGGGTGGTCACCTATTCGCTAGAGACGAGGACAGGGTATCCTACGTGGCCGAGCTGCTAGATGGCCAAGCCGCCAGCTGGGTGATCGGGCTGTACGATGCCAACGCGGCGGAACTACGGAGTTTCCCGGACTTCATGCAGGCGCTCCGGGACAGATTCGAGGACACATTGAGCGCCAAGCGGGCGGAGGACGACATCCTACAATTCAGGCAGCGGGGCAAATCGGTATCGGAATATGCCCTGGAGTTCCGGAGGTTGGCCGAGAAGCTCGCGGACTGGCCGGAGTCCCTGAAGGTGAAGTATTTTAAGAGGGGACTCAACCCAGAGATCCTGGAACGGGCACTGGGGCGGGACGACCCGGCCACAGTGAAGGATTGGATCTGGCTGGCCGGAACGGCGGAATCGGCGTGGCGGCAGATCCAACAGAGCACAAGACGACGGGACCAGACGGGGGACCGGCCGAGGGAGAGGACCCCCGCGGAGAGACGGAGCGGTCGACGGCAGTCCACCGGGAGGCGAGAGGCGACCAGAGCCCCGAATCTGTGTTTCCGATGCGGAGGCAGAGGCCACCGAGCGGCGCAGTGCCCGACGGAGCGGGAAGGCGCCCCACCACGGCCCGAAGTCAAAACCCCGCGTGCGAACGGGAAAAGGACCGGTGACCGACCGCGGAAGGGGGCAGTGGCGGCGGTGACCGAGAAAGGACGCGGGGGTGGTCGACCCCAGAGACAGCATCCTCCGGAGAGGACTCGGAGCCGGCGGGAAACGAGGCGCGCTCGCACTGAACGGCGTCCCAGTGCGAGCAGGGGAGTCGAGGCGCGCGGACCCAATAGGAGACGAGGACTGCCCACCGTTCCGGGTGAGGATACACGTCCGGGGGGTGAGATCCGGAGGGGAGGCGCAGCTACGGGCGCTACTGGACTCGGGCTGCACCCACTGCTTGATGCACCCAGCGGTGGTCTCGGGGCTCGGGCTACAGCTGAGGCGCCTCCGGGAGCCCATTTCATTCAGCCAGTTAGATGGCACGCTGGCAGGGGGGGGACCAGCTCAGTATTACACCGAGCCGGTCCAGATGACGATCGGGAGTCACCGGGAAGAACTGAGGTTCGTGGTGGTCCCGGTGGCCGACTACGCGGTGGTACTCGGCTTGGCGTGGCTGCGGCGGCGGAACCCACGAGTCGACTGGACGGCGGAGGCAGTGCGGTTCGGGGTCGACAGACCGGCGAGGGACGAGAGCAGATGGGGCCCGAGACCCGGGCGGCGACAGCAACAGCAGCAGCAGCAGCAGCAGCGCCGGGACCCCGGAGACCCGCCACGATCCCGAGGCGAGGGGAGGCAGCGGCGACTGGCGAGGCAACCGCAAAGCGAGGGGCCGGACCCGGGGAACCCCCGACGGGCGGCGGAATCCCGAGGCAGTATCGAGACCTGGCGGCAGCGTTCGGGGAGAAGGAGTCTGACCAGCTCCCACCACACCGGCCCAGTGATTGCGCCATCGAGCTAGAGCCAGGAGCGACCCTGCCTAAGCCAAAAATGTACTCCCTGTCGAGGAGGGAGATGGGAGCCCTGCGCGAGTTCATAGACAAGAACCTAGCACGGGGATTCATCCAACCCGCGAAGTCACCATTAGCGGCCCCGGTGTTATTCCGGGAGAAGAAGGACGGCTCGCTCCGTATGTGCGTAGACTACCGGGGGCTGAACGCAATCAGCACGGAGTACAAATACCCCCTCCCCCTGATGAAGGACTTGATGTCGCATCTGTCGAAGGGGAGGGTGTTCACAAAACTGGACTTGCGCGAAGCCTACTTCAGAGTTAGGATCCGCGCAAAAGATGAGTGGAAGACGGCGTTCAACACCCCGCTCGGAAGCTACCAGTTTTCCGTGATGCCGTTCGGATTAAAAGGGGCCCCGGGGGTATTTATGCAGCTAATTAATGAGGTGCTGCACGACCTACTCTACCGGGGCGTCCTGGTCTACCTGGACGACATCCTCATCTACACCGAGACCCTGGCGGAGCACGTGAGCCTGGTGCGCACGGTGCTCCAGAGACTGCTGAAGGCACAGCTGTACGCAAAGCTCTCAAAATGCGAGTTCCATCGAGAGCAACTAGACTACCTCGGCTACCGAATATCCAGCCGGGGAATTGAGATGGACCCGGCGAAAGTAAGGGATGTCCTGGGCTGGGAAGCGCCGCGAACCCGGAGGCAACTCCAAAGCTTCCTAGGGTTTGCGAGCTTCTATCGTCAGTTCATCCCGAACTTCGCCCAAATCGCCCTTCCCCTAACCGACCTGCTAAAAACCAAGGGCACTGGGAAACCCACAAAGCCCAGCATGGCACTCGCGTTGACTGCAGAATGCCAGGGGTCGTTTGAGGAACTAAAACAGCGGTTCACCGCGGAGCCGATCCTGCGCCATCCCGACCCAGACCGGCGGTTTATAATCCAAGTGGATGCATCAGACGTGGCAACGGGAGCAGTCCTGCTCCAACCCAGCCCGGAGGTGGCCATCCACCCGTGCGCCTACGCCTCCCGCAAATTCACCGAGACGGAGAGGAGGTGGATGGTGTGGGAGAAAGAGGCGTACGCGGTCAAGTGGGCGCTGGCCACGTGGAGGCATCTACTGGAGGGGGCAACTGAACCGTTCGAGGTGTGGACGGACCATAAGAACCTCGAGGCCCTGAAGACCCCGCGTAAGCTATCCCCCAAACAGGCACGGTGGTCCCAATACTTCGGGAGGTTCAGGTTCACACTGAAACACATCCCCGGGAAGCGCAACTTCCTAGCGGATGGACTGTCTCGCATGCCCCAACACGCCAGCCTACGGGAGGAGATCGTGGACTCCATCATCCCCGCCAGCAGGCTGGCTGCAAAGGCGGTGACCCGAAGCCAGACCAAGGGGGAGCGACGGGACGCGGCGTCTGAAGTAAGGCAAGGGTTCGCGGAGGCAGCGGAGCGGGACGGTTGGCTCAAGCAGAACCGAGAGGCGCTAACCGGCCAAGAGGGGTTGTGGTGGCACGAAGGAAAGCTGTACGTGCCCGAGGGTTGCCGACGGGAGGTCATGGAGAGAGCCCACGACAGCCGGAGCGCGGGGCATTACGGCTCCGTAAAGACACTCCACTTAATCCGGCGGCAGTTTTGGTGGCCCACGCTCCGGAAGGACGTGGAGGCGTACTCGGGGGGTTGCCCGGTGTGCGCAACGGCGAAAGGAGCCAAAGGCAAACCTAGAGGCCTACTCCAGCCGGTAGCGGAACCCGACGGCCCTTGGCAAGAGGTCGCCATGGACTTCATAGTGGAGCTCCCGGAGAGTAAGGGGAAGACCGCCATTTGGGTGGTCACGGACTTATTCTCCAAACAAGCGCACTTTGTAGCGTGCCGGCGAGTCCCCACGGCCGAGGGGCTGGCGAAACTGTTCGTGCAACATGTCTACCGACTCCACGGCGCACCTCGACGTATCGTCAGCGATCGGGGCGGCAACTTCATCGCGCGGTTCTGGCGGGAGTTCCTGAAGCGGGTGGGGACGAAACAAGCCCTATCCTCCGCGGCGCACCCGCAGACGGACGGAGCCACGGAACGCCTGAACGGGGGCTCGAACAGTACCTGCGCTGCTACGTGGGGCACCAACAGGACGATTGGGCGGAGCTACTACCATTCGCGGAGGTGGCATACAACAACGCCGTCCACAAGAGCACCGGGTTCTCTCCGTTCAAAGTAGCCACCGGGAGAGAATTCGTCCCCATGCCGGAGCTGCCTCAGCCGGAATCCCAGATCAACTCCCTGGACGCCTGGTTCGCCCAAATCGACGAGACCCGGCGAGCGGCGCACGCGGCATTGCAAAGAGCCAAAGCCGACTACAAGAAGCACGCGGACCGCAAGAGGCTCCCCGAAGAAAAGTGGAAAGTGGGGGACCAGGTGTATCTGTCAACCAAAAACCTAAAGACGCACCAGGCATCGAAAAAACTCAGCCCGAGGTTTGTGGGGCCGTTCCCCATTTCGGAGATCATCAATCCGGTGACCGTCAGGCTGACGCTCCCGAAAAGCCTCGGGAAGATCCACCCGGTGTTCCATTGCAGCCTGCTAAAGTTGCACCAGCCGGGGAACGCCTGGCACAAGGCGGAGGGAGTACCACCACCCATCATGGTCGGGGGGGAGCAGCATTTCGAAATCAACCGGATACTGGACGCCCGGAGGCACAAGGGGCAGACCCAGCTCCTAGTCCAATGGACAAATTTCCCAAGTCCCACAGCGAATGGGTGAGTAAAGCCCACATAAGGGCGCCGGACCTAGTGCGGGACTTTTACAGTAAATACCCCGGGAAGCCGAAATAGGACCGAGGGGGAGTTGTCGTCAGGGGGGCGGCATGTCAGGTTCGGTCAGCACGAGGTTTCAGGGAAGCACGGGGCTGCAGGGAAGCTCGCAACCAGACCACGCGGAATCCACCGGCGGTAGCTAGCGGGGAAAAGAGGAACCGAAAGCGCCGCTAATTAACGAGCCACCTGCGGCCAGCTAAACAGGAAAACCGCAGCGGAAGCTTTTAATTACGAACTGATAACGGCGCGAGCAAGCAAGGAACGGGGCCGCAGGGCAGCGAAACAAGATCGCAACGCAGCACAGAACCCGCGGGTCTGCACGTAGCAGGGAGGGGCCAACCCAGCCGGAGGGGGACTGGCAATCAAGGACAATGGACTCTGACCGACCCTGCCATCATGAACGATCAGGGGGGACATTGGGGGGCCTAATTGCCCACAGCCGCAACGCGATCACGAGGCGGGAAAAAGCGCGGGAAGGGGGGAATATAACAAGTGATGCAATTGTACCAAGCCAGTCCTGGCTTTGCTTGTGACTACTACGTTACGCATGAGTAAACCTTCTTTGTGAACCACACGTGTCACGAGAGTTTCTCTGTCGAACGGGGCAAATCTCACACTAGGGACCTTTCATCTTTTCTTCTGGATGGGGTTGAACTATCAATCTGGGGGTCCTTCTGGATTCATGGCTCCTGTTTGAACCACAGGTGGCAGTTGTGGTGAGGAGGCCCCTTGCACAACTATGTGTTGAGTATCAGCTGTGCCCATTCCTGGATCATGAGGCATCATGGTCACTCATGAATTAGTGACCTCTTATATGGATTACTGTACATGGGGATGCCCTTGAAGAATATTCAGAAGCTTTAATTGGTTCAAAATGCCCACATGGGCAGTTATGTGTGCTCCAAGATCTGCCCATGTTACGCCTCTGCTCTGCAAGCTGCATTAGCTGCCAGGTTGCTTCTGGGTTCAATTCAAGGTGCCAGTAATGACCTATAAAGCCCTACATGGCATGGGATGACTTAAGGGACCGTCTCTCCCCAGTTGTTTCTACCCACCCCATCAGGTCCAGCAGGAAGTGCATGCTGTGGCTCCTGTCAGCTAAAAAGTGTCATCTGGCAGGGCCTAGGAGGAGAGCCTTTTCTGTTGTGGTGCCAGCCTGTGGAACATCATCCCCCTGGAGATTACATTGGCCCCTACCCTGTTGGCCTTTCCAAAGCCCCTGAAAACATGGTTTTGCCAACAGGCATGAGGACCAGGGAATGTGGCAAAGCTGGCAGAGTGGCTGTATTGAGTATTCCTGTTAGATGTGATTACCTCAGCTATGAATTTTATGAATATTTTATGATGGTTTTTATATGCTTTTATATTGGTTTTTTTTCTTGTTTTTTTAAATTGTTGTATTGTTCTTTTTTGTTCTTTTTACATTTGTTTTCATGGTTTGTAAGCCACCCAGAGTCGTATATGTGAGATGGGCAGCTATATAAATTTGAATAATAAACAAATAAATAATAAACATAAGGCTTCTTCATAAACATGAGGCCTGATGCAAGAACAGAGGTGATGTCACTTGTAGGATGTAAGGACCCATGAGTCATCATTTGCTCCCTCTTGCTTCCATGGACAACCCCATCCCAGAAGAACTTTTTGAGGAAAAGCTATAGTACCGTGGTAGATTTTATAAGAATTTCAAGGAGGCAAAGAATAAAGGAAGAAAACAATAAAGTAAAGCCTAGGTGATAATATGCAATTTTAACGTATCATAAAGCCAAGTTATTGTTCTTTTTATTTAATGCTTGTCTCTTTACCATTTGAGATTAATTACAGATTTACTCACATTTTACCATTTCTAATTTTCCCACCTTTCCCTTTTTATATAGCATTAAAAGTTCTTGAACTTTGTAAGAACATTTCCCCGTTGGTCTAAGATATGCTCACGTATTGCCTTATTATTTTTTCCAACCCAATGGAATGTCGGAAAGAAAGTTAAAGGGCACAGGTCTCTGTATGTCCAGGAGCAGGATAATTCTCCATAAATGTCACTTCAAAGCACTGGAGTGTAGCAGGTCTAACGCACTAGAATTCTTACCTTCCCAAGATGCACAGGTCACTAACTTTTAAAAAAATAATAAAAATGAATATACCAATATATCCAGTAAAGGGGTCGTAACCAACCTTAATTAATATTATAGAAAGCTCACTAGGCCAAGTAGGTAAGAACTTATTGTCCTACTCCTAACTGCAATGCCCTGTAGGATCAAATCATTTTACATGCAGTATCTTTTATGAGATTATTATCAAGGGATGACCCTGGCTATACACATGTTTTGTACTAGCTCTGCTGTATCCATAAATTGACGGTCGTGTTGATCTACATTAGATTGTTTACTCTGCACGTTTTATTAAAATTAATGTTTGTTTTGCTTCTGATCAGTGATTGCAGTGATAAAGGGTGATAGTGGTGGTGTGGGAGTGATAGTGGGAGCTGATATTAACTTCTCATCGAGAGGCTTTGTCTATCATATCCTGCTAATCTGTCTACATTAGCTTTCTGCAGACACGTAAGTAACCTCAAAGTGGGGGAAAAGCCTGCTCAGCAGTCAGACTTCAAGAAGCTTCACTTCTTATCCTTGCTTGACTATTGCTGAGATCACCAATATGGTCATGTAGGATGAAGGTCCAGTTAACAAAATGGGCTCAGAACAACCCAAAATAAGGAATCCAAGCTAGATATTTTCTCAGGGGATGCATATTCAATGGTTTGCTGGAAACTGAGTGGCATTTAGACCTGCTACAGGCCCAGTAAAAATTTATTATTTGGGCTTTTCCCTTTGACTGAAAGAAAAAACAAATATGGAGTGTGTTGCAATGCTGCCCCCCCCCCCCCAATCTGTGCTCACTTTTCTATGTCCTTGTTAAATGATGGAGTTATTTGTTTGGACCAAATATTTTTTATAAGCAGCTTCAAATTTTCTAACAGACATTTTTGGACACCCCCCTTCCTTAGTGTGCACATTTTCCAAGCAATTTTTTAAGTAAATGCATTTTTCATACATTGTATTGCTTTTTCTGATATAAATAGTTTTTGAGTTTCCCTGCCGATAAACCTATTTGTTCATAATTTTGTTCCAAATGACGCAGCAAAATCCTGAAAAGTGCGAAATTTGGTGTGCACATTAATTCCAATCTTCTGCATTCTGTAGATTTCAGAATGGTGTATTTGTCTAAAAGCTTGGAACGACTGAATTTTTCACCCATTTCTAGTATTCAAAGGGGTACCACATTTGCTGTGCATTTTATGCTTTGGTCTCACTGTGGATCTTTTTACAATATATTCAGAAACGAACCCCTGCTGGTACTTTTCTAGATTCTATTGTATGACCCCATAAGAACGTATCACTTTTAGGACAACATACCTTTGCCTCAGATGATAGTGGGACACACAAAATGCCTTCCTTGCTGATCTCAACGATTTGAAAAGACAGAAAGATAGAAAAAATCATCCCCCCGTCCCAAATTAGCTGAAATATCAAATTGTGCAACTGACTTGCAGCAAGTCACACATACTACTCTGCCACCTTTCATTTGGGGCGGGGGGAGGAGGAGCAGCATTTCAACATACATAGCAATATCCAAAATCCTGTAAGTTACTTGATTCAAGCCTCTCGTTAAAATGCACCATGACTTGTTCCTCTTTCTTAGATGTCTACACTTATAGACGAACGCTATAGTAAGATTTGCTAAGTATATAACCCTATAGGATCTATTTTACAGTCAAATGGTGGAAGTTTGTATTCTGCGTACAAGAGGGAGCACTCTGGGTAGTTTATGATTACAGCAACCAACATGAATTATGCACATTTATCCTTTGCGATCATATATGGAGAGTTTCACAATTATCTCCCTTTTTGCATCACTATTTTTTCAGCCAAATCCTGAAAATGAGCTGTAAAGAATAGAATTGCAGTTGGATTTTTTTGTTTTTAATTCAGTATTGGAGGTTGCTGCTTCATCTTATATGCTGAAATGCCTTCTTCTTCTAGGAGAGAAACTCTATTTTTGCTTGAATGTTGGGAAATATTCTTAAAAGAAACAAGCTTAGAAACTGAATGGAAGACTGAATGAAGTGGATATAAAGTCAGGTATGACATGGAGAAACTGTGTGGCAATACCTCCTGGCAACCTCCTGGTAAACCACTAGGATAAGGAACCATCCAATGAAGTTGACTGGAAGGTTTAGAACAGACAAAAGAACGTAAACTCTGGAATTCATGACCACAAGTCATGGTGAAGGTCGCTAATTTAGCAAGCTCTAAAAAAAGATTTGGATAAGAGATCAGTTGGTTTCAGCACTTTTGAACTTCAGACAGTGTTTATTTCCTTAAACTCTGAACCTTCCTTGGTAGCACAGGTACTGGCATTTTGCTACCCTATGGAGGAATCCTTGGTTCAGTAAACTATCTGTTGCATTGCTTGCCCTTTGGACTCAGAGGGGTCAGTTCATCTGATTCTGATATATCATCCTCTTTAGAGTAGCTTGACTTGCAATTTCTTCTAATTAGTTATTGTCCTAATTTTATGATTCACTTGAGGAATTCTCCAAGGAAGACACAGTGCAAGACTTTAAATGTAAAATCTGTTAAACCCCCAAAGGGATATCCATTTTTGTTTCCAAGGTTCCAGATGGCATCTTCCAGAATTCTCTTTGTGCTTTAAAGATGATTCTAGATATTCACTCACAACATATTCCCTGTGTGTAAATTCAAGCTGCCTGTCTAGTGTTTCTTCATTTAGTTATGTATTGGTTTAATATAGAAGGAAGGGAGGGGAGAGGGGGAGGGGAGAGGAAAAAAGTACCCCAAGTTCAGAGAAAAAAGAAATTAAAGAAATTAAAACAACAGCAAAAATAACAAAAATGTATTATGCTATATATAGCCCAACTTAACATACCATTAAGTTTTGACCTCATGGAATGATTTGATCAATCTTTCCATTATATCAGTAGCCAGCTCATAAATCGAAAGTAAACACATATTGGTGATTCAAGACTGTAAATTTGGGGGTCATATTGTCATTTCAATATTGAAGAGTAACCTTTTTCACTGCTCCCCTCTGCTCAATAAATCCATAATTCTTTATAAAGTAAAATGTTCCAGGTTTTTGATATATAATTCAAAATTACATTCACACCTTTAAACTATACCGATCTTTGTAACACCATATTCACCTATGGATATTAAGTCAAAATAGAGCAATATTGAGAAAAGTCCGTATCATATAAGTCACCCCTCACCCATTTTACACTTCCAGCAAAATGAAGATCACCCAAATGATTTTAAGATTTGGCTGTCAATAGTCAGCTCAAAACTACTACCCATAGTTGCCCATGATTTAGCCCACATATAACTCTTCCACCACAATTTTCAAATTGGGATTACCCCACAGTGTAAATATGCCGTGGGAATGCAAGTAGAAATTATACTTCCATTCTAACATCTTCCAAATGTGTCATGCAGCCTGAGTACAGGAAATACAATGGAGCTACAGTCCAAACTGGAGCCAAGGCCCTTCCATAATGTCAGAGGAATCACATAATAACTTTCTAATTATATTTGTCCATTTTTACTTGATGCTTTGCATTTCGTAGAAAAAAATTAAGTCGGAACATATGCTAAAAGTTGGGAAATATAACCCAACCGCTCCTATAATCATACAGTACTTGTAATTTTGATATTTAAAAATCCATGGGGTGGTCTGACCCATAAAAAGTGCCTTAATATCTCATCTGTCTGCTTGTATCAAGTTAAAGCTATTAGCACAGATATAACTTGAAATAAATATATCCTGTCAGAAATAAGAGGAGATAAAGACATTCTTGAGAATCTTGTTAGATGATGTTTCCATTTGTAATAACCATAACAAAGTCCTCCACGTTGGACCAATTAAGAAATAAAAGCTCCATATCTGGCTCAAGATTTGTTCAAGAAATTTCCACTGCTCCAATTTTTTTTTCCTATTATGTCCAGATTTACCGCCTCTTGAAAACTTGTAATCCCATTCCTCCTTAGGTCATTGCAGCTTTTATTAGAGATTTTTTGGTGATCTGCCTCATTCAGCCTTCCCTAAAGGGGACGTCGGCAAAAGAGGAAACGCATCAAAGCAGTGGCTTGAAATATTGGTCTTAGATCTTGCCCTAAGTCCAGGATACTATTACTATATACGCAAAAGGGTTGTGTACACTACCCTGGCAAACCAACCAGTTACTGCCTGGTTCCCGCATAGTTTCACAGGAAGAGAGAATAGAAATTCTTCAAAGTCCATGAGAGATCATTATGATTGTGCTAGCATGTAACGTAATTGTGCACTACTCAGATTTGTGCAGTTTAATATGGCATGTGTTGAAAATTATTTGGAAGAAATATTTTGGATCTAGTGTGAGCGCAGCCCCTTCCTGTTTCAAGGCGAGCTGAAGCAAAAGTGTGGCTGCTTCAGAGCAGTATGAAAATGAATGGACTGATTCCTTAAAGTAGGTGCACTTTTCTTTGTGTTTGTACAAAAGATTGAAAGAAGAGGGGTTGGTTTAATGAGTAATGCTGTGCTCGGGCAAGGCATGTAGGACATCTTCCAAAGCATTTTTGAAGTATGTGCAGCCCTACAATTCACCTTATTGAACCAAAATGTAGCCTAGTGTCGTATATTATTCTCTTGATCAGGTTGCAAATCAGGAAGTGGATGCAGTTTCTACTTGATGTGGGGTGGTGGTCAAGTAAGAGGATTGTTGATCATGCAGCTCTACTTTAGAGTGCCAGTTTGGTGTAGTGGTTAAGGCACCGGGCTAGAAACTGGGAGGCCGTGAGTTCTAGTCCTGCCTTAGGCACAAAGCCATCTGGGTGACCTTGGGCCAGTCACTCTCTCTCAGCCCTAAGAAGAAGGCAATGGCAAACCACTCCTGATATCTTGCTAGGAAAACTGCAGGGACTCTGCTTTACTTATAAAACCCCACTGATCATCCACAGTACCTTCCCTTTTGAAGATCTTGTGGATTGTGACCATGCACTCCTTAGTAATAGGTATTTCACACATCCATTGGAAATATCTCAAGTGGTATATTGACCTGACACGGCTGAGTCCATCTCACCATTAGAAGCATGAAATCATTTGTAATGGTGGGCTAACTCAGTGCTTGCAGCGTCTCATGGTTTGCATTTATTTGCTGGTCCAGCAAGTCTTAGCCTTGCTCAGTTGGGTTATATGAAATAAGTGAAGGATACAGCCTTAGCACTTTATGTCATCTGTACTTTTTTGTCTCTAGCCACGAGTGAAAACCTACTGACATCCTAATTATACTCTGGTTGAGATATTGCTTGAAATAACTCGATAGATAAATATTTTGACTCTTCTTGTTGCACACAAATGTGTGTTGTTGCTGCAACATATGCAAATTGGAACTCTTAAAGTAAGAAAAGAAAGAAGTGAATTTAAAGGGAAAAAATAGAGAACGGTGAATTTAAGAGAAGAAAAATGAAAATTCTAAAATTAAGCTTTTCAGTTGTTGCATGCATGCAGAATCAACTCACACTGTTGATGTGTGGTTCTTTGATCCCTGGGATAACTGTAATAAGATATTTGAGCAACAATTTGACAATTTTTAATACGCTACTATTAAGATGTACTATCATAAATAATTATTTCCCTCTTGAAAATAAATTATTTTGTAAACCTAGTGATACATTCAACACTACCTCCCTCCTTCCCTCCCTCCCTCCCTCCCTTCCAACTGGCTTATGTAAACTTTGGCAGAAAATACTAAAAAATTTAATCTAGTAATTCAATTTTGGGCTTTGAAATTCTATTCTTCAAAGCCCATATGCCATCTGCCATCTGCATATATATCTGCTGTATATCTATTTGTTAATTACATGGATAGGCACTCCAGATGTTGCTAGTATATTACAGTGGTCATTATGAGTGACCACTGACCATGATGGTTGGGATTGATGGGAGTTGTAGTTGTGCTAGATTGGAAGGCCTGGGTTTCCTTAGTTTATATCAGTAGAATTTCTGTTTTCAGTGCCATTTCCCACTGACAGTGTTCCAACAACAGAATGGACTGGTGTCACAAATGCTGCAGTGGAAGTTAGGAAGAAGCAATGTTCACTATCCTAACATATATATTTCTTTGTGTTTTCCTGTTGTTCCAATGGGCATATGTCAGGGACTTGGCAAAGGGTTAAGAGAGAGTCATTATATTTAAGATTCCTCTTGTCCTGTCTATGATCAACCCTGTCATAACATTCCCATAAAGGCTGGCAGGGAGGTAGAGGTACAGGTAGAGGTAGATATTTCCCTTTCAGAAATTAGAACCTTCTCTCTGCCCTAAAAGGAAGACATTGGAGAGATCCTATGATTCTTGAGAAGTTCCCCCTAGACACTTAAGGTTGTAGCTTTAGTATGGATCTTAGAAAGCTCTTGCTAGATGCATGAAATAGAAAGTGGATTCCATATTTTATTATTTTTTCATTGACTGGAGTAATTGTCTATTACTTCAGAGTGATAACTAAGTGAACACTCAGCAGATGTAACCCAGAGGTTGATGTGTAGCTACTTACCATAAGCATTTGTTTGCTGGTACAGAAAATCCAAGGATAAAGTTGTCTGCAGTTGGCTAATATTTTAGTACCATGTGGCTCTAAGAATCATGCAGTTAGCTCCTAACATACAGTACATACTGCCAGTATATATAAATTAAGTGGTACGGTATTGGTTTCAGTATGTGGGCTACAATGAGTGTTCAGCTTTCTTATTAACTGAAGCCACATATCTGGTATCTTTGACAAATGCTTTCCTGATTGCATAGATTGAAATGCTGAATTTTCACAATAAGGTTGGCAGTAATTAGAAAAAATAATACCCATCTATAATTGTTTGGTGCAACCTCACCCATGACTGTCTGGATGTTCAGCTTCTTGAGTTCCATCTGGGAGATCTGTCCTGTAGTGCTGCAGGGATTGAGAGAGAAGATAATCAAATGGCAAATTTGAGTAAAGAGTAAAATTTCTGCCAGAGTAAAATACTCTGGCAAAAACCTCACATCAAAAAGTGTTTCACTTTTTTGTGAGATGGGTAGTATCTAAATTTGAAATATAAATAAATAACAATAAATAAAAAGTGATTAAAACTACTGTAACTTGCACATCCACTACCTAGAATTTCTGTACTGTATACAAGAAGGGATAGGTAAGAAAGGAGAGGAGAAAGTTAATATATCTGTAGTAGTTCTTAGTGGCAGATAGGGGCGCAAAGCATTCTGAAATATTAGCTAGAAATATTATTTCTAGCAACCTTCCTGGCCTTTGATATAGCTTTATAAAATTCTCAGCATTTGGCTTTTTCACTTTTTCCAGGCTCACACTGGTGCGCTTCACTGTTTTTGACTCCTGAGGAGATTATTTCTGCCTGGGAGCACTGCTTAGGGTTCAGAGACTGTGGAAGAGAGATTAGACCTGTAAAATACAAAGATGGTTCTGCTTAAGCCTCCAGGCCATTCTATCTCCCCCTCTGAGGAAGAGGGCATGAAGAAACAGCTGAGGCTGACATGATACTAATTTACTCCTAGATGACACTATGTTAGGATTGACCATGAAATCAACTGTAGTTTCATTTTGTTTATTGAATAAGATTTACAGGACCTACAAAATAAATCCTAAGTTTGAAATAAACCAGCCAGCTATTTTATTCACCTAAAAATCCACCGAAATCCTTCCTTAAAATTAGCTGTTCCTTTCTTTTAAATACTGTTGATTTCGTTAATGATGCTGGTTATTTTACAGGCAACTAATCTTCAAAATTAAGGACTCAAGCAAGAGATGCCTTCTAATTGGATTGATGCTTGAGCTAGCAGAATAATTGATTGGCACCACGATCACTTATGCACACAGAGAAGTAACAGAGTCAGATTAATGAAAACATATGGTAATTATGCAATTGGGTATGTGTTGGGAGACAAGTTAAATCTAGAAAGGAGTCTGAGGATAAAAAAAGTAACTATTTGTATGTGTTAAGTTAGGTGGTAACCACAGTTAGTGTGCTACTGATCCTTGATTTACCTTTCCTGCTTTATCAAGTCTTCCCTGCCCATGAAAAAGATAAGATTGATGCCTTTGAAAAGCAAACTGCAGGTAATGTGAAAAGGCATGAGGGCATAGTGATGGGAGACTTTGGTGACTTTGACATCTGTCATGAGACAAACTCTGGCTAGCACTGCAAATTTTTGACTTGTGTTGCTGACAGCCTTCCTCTTCAAGGCACAAGAAGATTAGCTGTCTTTGATATGATACTCATCAATAAGGAAAAGAGGTGAGGAATTAGAAATAACAACAGCAATGAGGGAACGTGACTGTGTAATGAAGGAGATATTCATGTTAGGGTAATTTACTGTTAGCATAGTTTTGGGCTTCAAAAACATGGATTATAATAAATTCAAACCAATGATAAGTACTATTGCATGATAGGAGGAGCTAACTGGAAAAGTTCAAGAAAAAGATGCTAAAAGCACAAGTGTAAAATTCCAACAAAGAAAAAAAAATTAAGGATAGCAGAAAAATGACTACACATAAGATTGTGGGAATGCTCTAGACATAATATACCTTAACTTCAGCAATGAATTTGACAAAGTATCACATGACATGTTGATTAGCAAACTAATTAAAGGTGGTGTGGATGGCATTATAATTAAGTGGATGTAGTGGGCTGAAAACTGTACTGAAAGGATGCTCAATGTTTCCTCATCAGAAAGGAGAATGAATGAAGTAGGTTCTAGATTTTCTATTCTTCAATAACTTGGATGAAGAGATAGAGAAAATGCATATCAGATTTTCAGATTATACAACACTGAATGGGATAGTTAATATCTTAGAAAAAATAAAATTCAAAATGATCTTGATAAGTTAGAGAAAAAGACTGAAAATAACAAAATGAAATTAGACAAGCACAAAGTTCTTCACTTAGGAAATAAAAATCAAAAGAAGAAATAAAAGAATGGTGATACTTGGTTTGATGATGGTACTTAAGAAAACATCTTGGAATAGTAATTGATTGCCAAATGAATAAGAGCCAGCAGTGTGATCTGAATGCAAAAAAGAGAAAAAAAAGAAAAGCTTTTAAGCTACATAAATATAATTTCCAAATTATTTGATGCAATCTAACAATAAAAACAGTTTAAGAATGCACCAATCACTCAGAGCAATGATGGGCTTCTTTTTACTGAATATATTCAAGAAGACACTAGATAGTCATCAGTTCACTGTTATTGTTCAGCTGCTGCCAACACTTTGTGACCTAATGAATATAATTTTTCCAGAATCATCTGTCAGTAAGTGGTACTCTGAGCTCTCTTCAGTGATAGTATCTGTCCACCTTTTCTTCTGTGAAGCTCTTTTCTGATTGTATTAGATTTTTCCAGACAACAGGTTTTTCTTAAGTGACTCTTTCCTTTGTTTTGTGTGTACAGAATATTCAATATTTTGGATATTAAATGTCTTAGTGTTTTAATGAACATTCCTGAATTGATAATTCTATCCCCATTAAGCATTCTTAGACCTCACTGAGCTGTTCTGGATTCCTTTACGAGTCCTTTCTTAAATGTATTTTGTTTAACTAATGCTTTATTGAACCTACCTCCACTTTAATGTGGACAATGCCATTAAGTGGATGAAACTCTACAACTGGAGAATTAGGATGTTTTGAGTAAGAAATTGGCTTGGATTTTAAGAAAATAATGTATATGAATTGTAATAACATATTGACTAGTGCATAGTTAAAGTCAGACAGTTCCGGTCTACCTCATTCTCAGACCCTAATTTACTTAGAGACATAATTCCATAATGCCTGAATATATTTAAAAACAAAATATCTCATCACACTTCAAAAAATAAGAGTAAGAATTGTGAAACGTCAATGGGAAATTTGTTCAGGTGGCTTCATGGGTATAGAATGTAACCATGCAATTTTCTTGGCAATAATATGGAAGTGGTTTGCCATTGTCATCTTCCAGGATTTTTTTTTTAATACAATGTAGTCCACTTCTAGTGGCCTTCCCTCCTAGGTATGGCCCTTCTTAGCTTTCTGAGATCAACTAGGATCAGCTGGATACTGCCACCTAGATGGGTACTTCATACAGAGCATCATTGAAAAACTATTTTCTCCCTATTCTTTGCTATTCATTTTCCAGAGAATGGTGTGTTCTCCTCTTTCATTTGTTAAAAGTGAAATTCTAGAGAGGTACCATCTACTTACTCTCTAAAGCTTATTGGTCTATTTATTCCATAGTGAGCCATCACAGATTATTTTCTGACAATCTTGGATATTTTTGTGTATCGCTTCCCTTTAAGAGAGATGTGCAAAGACATGTCCGTGTATGAATAAAGTGAATGAGCTATGTTAGTAACACTTTATCTTGGTTGTCAGCCATCAATAGATGCTACAGGTATGGAGCAATTGTCTATGCAATTGGCAACTTGATTAATCACACAACTCAAGATAGATATAACAATATAGAAGTCTTGTTGAGATGATGGCACTTTGATCTGAAACAAGCATTAATAAATATTCCATAGCTGAGCCAGTTGCAAAATGATTTTGTAATCTTGACTATTTCATATAGCAACAATTCTTATTAATTTCATTACGTGGAAAGGAACAAATAAAAGACATTTTGTAGATAGATGTTTAGCAAATTACACAGTTAGCTTCTGGCACTTGTCTTTGTATCTTGTTCAGGATATATACCTCTGAGGCTAAAATTCTGTACTCAGTTGGGAGTAGTTGCCACTGATCTGAATAGATGTCCATAGGAGTTCTGTTTTCTCATGGAACAGCATTGCTCTTTTCCCCCTAGGAGTTCCTTTTCTGATATCAGAAGATAAATTATTTTTGATAGTCATTGTTGCTGTCCAACATTGTGCTTGATTTCCACTAGTTTTCCAATTACTGTATTGGGCCTCTTACATTAATCTGCATTATTGTCTCAGGCATACAAAATTATTGAGTTATGAGTAATATATATTTAAATATCTAAATACATTAGGTATTTAACATAACATGAAAAAAAAATCCAATCACTGATTTTTAAAACTCCAGATAAATACCGTATACTTTTTACTGAGGCTACCAAAGGATGAGATTGTCCAAGGATGGGCAAACAGCCCTGAAGGCCACATGTGCCTCACCAACCCCAAATCTCATTTTCATTTTCAGAACTTTCTCTAGCCACAATTTCTGAGAACCAGTGGGTTGATTTCTTGTCATTTTGAGATAAAGAATATACTAAACTATATACATAAGTTTCTATCATTCAAAAACAAGACAAAGGAAACATTAATATTCTCCCCCTCAAAACAAAATAGAATATAAAATTCTGGCACTATCCAAACATTCACTTTTACATTATCACCCTATCTATTATGACCCTTGTCCTCTCAAAAAATATGAAGCATGATTTCTGGCAATTGAAACATGATTTAGTCCTGAAAAAATGCCATGGATCCTTCCTTCCTTCCTTCCTTCCTTCCTTCCTTCCTTCCTTCCTTCCTTCCTTCCTTCCTTCCTTCCTTCCTTCCTTCCTTCCTTCTGCTTTACACCTACTTGATATAATCCAGCATACGGTGGACTTGTAAAAGATTTGCTTATCCAGAACCTTTTGTATGATGATCAGCCTGGATTAACCATTAATCAAAATAAATGCATGCCTAGAGCACCAAAGGAAGGGGTACCACAGAGTTTTTTCTCCTAGGTATTATGCTCTTAATTATTTTCCTGCCACACTTAACTTTAGTCATTTTTTTTGGTAATTGTCTTTATCTGCCATGTTTGACTTTAATCACCATTGTTTAAGCACACACACACAAACACACACATACACACAGAAACACATTTTCTTTGGCACTGTGACTGACTAAAGTTTAAAAGTTTGGTTTGAAGTTATCATCAGATATCCCGTTTGTTTCCATCTCATGGCCTGATTGTTTCATTTTCATTGAGGAGTACCATTGTTGGGCTGTGCTTAGGCCATCAGTTGGCCTTAATCCAACCCTGATGGTAACTCAGTTACCTGAATTCAAAAAAGTTTTACATCATTACTTTTGCCATGTTCTAGTGGTAGCATAATAACTTTGCATCCATGTTCCATTAGCATAACTTTTAGGAGGGGTCGCAGGAAAGAACTAATATATATATATATATATATATATATATTTTCTGAGACTTTAGAAAACTGCTATAATTTATAAAAAATAAAAAGAGGATAGATGAACCAAAGCTCTAAATTGGTACAGGGTAGCTTGAGAAGAATATTGTACTACATAGATTTACACTCTTGTGGTGTAAAGCTGGAATGTGGATACCCAAGCCCTTCTTTAAAATTTTGCCAAAGGAATGACCTTAGGATTCATGGATTAGATTACTTTTTGAATTGAGATCCTGGGGTCTTGATAGACAGTTCCACAGATCATATAGCAAGTGTTCTAAGTGACTGAATTTGGGGGCCTTTAAGATATGTTTTCATTGACTATGCAAAAGCCTTTGATTGTGTGGATCACAACAAACTGTGGCAAATTCTTAAAGAGATGGGGGTACCAGACCATCTTACCTGTCTCCTGAGAAATCTGTATGCGGGCCAAGAAGCAACAGTTAGAACTGGTCATGGAACAACCGATTGGTTCAAAATAGGGAAAGGTGTACGACAAGGCTGTATACTGTCACCCTGCTTATTTAACCTATATGCAGAGTACATCATGAGAAATGCCGGGCTGGAAGAATCACAAGCCGGAATTAAGATTGCAGGGAGAATCATCAACAACCCCAGATATGCAGACGATACCACCCTAATGGCAGAAAGTGAAGAAGAACTAAAGAACCTCTTGATGAGGGTGAAAGAGGAGAGTGCAAAAGCTGGCTTGAAACTCAACATTAAAAAAACTAAGATCATGGCATCTGGACCCATCAATTCCTGGCAAATAGAAGGGGTAGAAATGGAAGCAGTAACAGACTTCATTTATTTGGGCTCCAAGATCACCGCAGATGGAGACTGCAGCCATGAAATTAAAAGACGCTTGCTCCTTGGGAGGAAAGCTATGGCAAGCCTAGATAGCATATTAAAAAGCAGAGACATCACCTTGCCGACAAAGATCCGCATAGTCAAAGCTATGGTTTTTTCAGTAGTAATGTATGGCTGTGAGAGCTGGACCATAAAGAAGGCTGAGCGCCGAAGAATTGATGCCTTTGAACTGTGGTGCTGGAGAAGACTCTTGAGAGTCCCCTGGACTGCTAGGAGGTCAAACCAGTCAATCTTAAAGGAAATCAACCCTGATTGCTCATTGGAAGGATCGATAATGAAGCTCAAGCTCAGATACTTTGGTCACCTAATGCGAAGAGAGATCTCTTTGGAGAAGACCCTGATGCTGGGAAAGATTGAAGGCAAAAGGAGAAGAGGATGGCAGAGGATGAGATGGTTAGATAGTATCACTGAAGCAATGAGCATGAAACTGAGCAAACTCAGGGAGGCAGTGAAGGACAGGAAGGCCTGGCGCAATATGGTTCATGGGGTCACGAAGAGTCGGACACGACTTAATGACTAAACAACAACAACAAAGGTATGTTTGTCAGCAACTTTGGAGATAAAATACCCAGTGGTCAAAATGTTAAACGTACACATAAGACCAGTCATACCTCACTAAATCTTCCTCATTGTAGTATTTCTTAACTCAGCTTTTAAGAGAAAGACACTATCTTTTCAAAGACTTCCCAATGTGTCAAGTGCTCAGGTCACAGATGCAGTCTGCATGAAGTGCTAATATGTCCTGATGTTTGGATTAATTTTGCACTTCCTCTTAAAAAGTGTATAGTCTTGTTTTCATATAAAGCAGAGGTACTCATTTAAGTTAAGCTCTCATGCTGCTTCTCAATTCTATTCATGAAAGGCTTTAAAAGGATTGCAAAATGAATGATGGGACAGAGAGGAACGAGATAGCAATTTCAGCATTTAATAGTCTGGTCCCCAAGCCAGTTCTTGTTCTGAATGTTCTGAATGAGGTGTTAAAATGGATTTTTGCCAACTTGCTCAGCAAAATACATGGAAACAATTCTGAACTAATATACAGCATGTGTGTATTATACTCAGGTGTGCATATCTGCATACAAAATATCAAGGGACAAGCTTTAACAGACCCTTGCAGAATAAATAGACATCTCAAGTCCTTAAGATTCTCCTTCTTCCATTTCTACTTGACCTAGCACAAACTGTAATTACTTTAACTATTCTTATTAAATCTCTCTTTATTCAACCAGTTCATTTCCATAATGTCCCTTCACATCCTCTTTTAAGCATGCAAATGCTTGTTTGTAACACGAGCTGTATCGCATAATCATGATTCAATTGAGTTACATACACATACTCACAATTTCTTATCTTTCTTGATAAGTCACTCTCCAGATTTATAATTATGTTAATTGCTCTTCTCTACAATTTACCAAGCACTTTATAATATTAAAATAAGCAGAATGAATACTTTATTCTAGATGCAATTACACACTCTTTATTAAAGGGGACTACCACTCTCCCAAATCTGTAATATAATAATTGCATTTTAAAACAATTGCAAGACAATGAATGTAAACAGAAAACATAAACAATGTTCAGCTAAATTTTATTCTCAAAGTATATTTATCTTACTCGTCTATGCAAGGGTTGTTTTCTTCATGTTTGTGACCAAAGAGAGGCAATTAAAATTAATGGGGATACACTTTAATGGGACAAAAGGATCTCTAATCCCCGTGGATAAATGATTTCTCGATGCAATTTATTTTCCCTCATGTTTCTTGTTAAAATATGTAAATAAGCACAGAACACCCTGCAGTCATTTTCATTAGTTTTTTTGATGTCACTGGAAATACGTTAACATTGGGGTGATGAGTGACCCTCATGAGGTCTACCAGCCCAATGATAATTGTGCATTGAAATCTATGGTGATTGCTGTAGCAGTAGGTCTGTTCATCAGCAACTACATATTGTTTATTCTCCCATTAATTTAAAGAATACAAATGTTTAATGGGAGCATCTTTGAATAGAAAGGCTATATTTTCCTTTTTTCATCGTTTCTGTCCATGGTGTGTTATAACTGAATGTTAAGAAAAAGCTATTTGGGTGTGTTTGTCTGTGTGTTTGTGAAATATATATATATTATATATATATACTAGTAATAGCCTAAAGGATTTGCTCCAGTCTAGAGCAGTACAGAGTTTAATTGGGCCTCTGCCTCTTCATCCTTCACAGTTCTTGGCTGCTGCTACCCCAACTTTACCATCACTTGATGATAAACTTTGCACGTTGGACCAACCTACAGAAGAGGGCTGTTTGGAGCTTCATATGGGTACTTTGAATCTATGAAGCTCTGAGCGAAAGGCCTCGCTCAGAGCTTCATGGCTATTTAAGTGTGGTTCTAGATCAGAGCTGTGCCTTCCTTTGAGGTGCTGAAACAGAGTGGCCTGACAGTACGATTGAAACATTAAGAAGGGTTTCTCACATACACTGCATAAGCACATGCACAGGGGCCCTTTCCACCAGAAAAAACAACTAGTGAATCGCATTGATGCTTTGTTTTGAGACAAGAAGGGAGAGCAACTCGGTTGTACAAGTCTTTTCCTTGAATTGCACCAACTGTAACCTCTTCATGTTCCTATTCCCTTACCAGAAAGGAATTTGCAGATAATAATCCCTAACAAGGATGCTGTCCATCCTTGCAGGTTGACCATAACCACATACCCAGAAATCTTGATGGAGAACCAGAATAAGCACTTTTGACAAATAACTTCTTTGCAATGCAAGGATTCTTTGCTCCCTTATCTCTTCCTCCTCCTTTCTTGGGAGTCTTTCTGAAGTTCTCTCTCTCACTCTTCTCTTCCTCCTCTTGTTCTCTACTTCGTTGCCTACTTCAAATCACTCCCTTATCTAACCCCACCTTTTTCTTTTTTGCTGTTATGGTGCCCTGTCTTGAGGAGCAGCTTTGTAAGCAACCTCACAACACACTGAGATCCATTTGGTTGCCTATCCCCAGCCAGCAGCTAATGTTTCTCAGCCACTTCGTCAAATGAGGAAGGAGGTGCCACTGCCATGGGGAACCTCCACAGACTGAAAGGAAGGGAAAGCAGTTACTGGAACTTTTGGGTGGAAAAGGAAATGTAAGACATCCAGTAGGGTTGGGATTACCCTTTATAGATGAGATAATTGGGAGGGGGAAGAACAGTTCAAGCAGAGAGGTATTCTGTTTATAATCCGAGGTGCTGTGTTCCATGAAACAAGCATGCAAAATGGCAGAATGCTTTTTCTGGATCTAAGAAAGACAATTTCTGTTGTTATCATACAGAGGTCACCCTGAATTTGGCTGAATGTTTCAAAGACTTCAGCTGCCGGTCAGAAAACCAAAAACACCCAACCAACCACATCCCTCATTTTATTGCCAGCATAAACACTGAAAAAAAAATTGCACCATTTCCACTTCCATGATATTTCCCCTTCCCTTTTCTGTTATTTCAAGAAAAGGGCAATTATCAGAAAACTTTTTTTCTGGAAAGGATAGATGCAAATGCAGCCTTAGGAGTTAGATCCTGCTCAAAGTGAGCTGAACTAGATGCACTGGGTAAAAAGTGAGCTTTCCATGGTTGAAAAGTAAGAACCAGCAGAGATCCCTCACAAATTGGGAATGGAGAAGCGGAAGGAAGCAATAAGGGAAGATGAAAAAGCAAGAAATACCTGTGGCTTATGCTGGATCAGTTCAAAGAGCAAACAAATGCATTTGAACATCACGTTAAGCTTTGTTGCTTTAAGTTTGGTTATTTTTTGGTGACTCAGTGCGTTGTTCAAGCCAACGAGTTTGGTTAGTTTATAGTTAAATGCATGGCTTAAAGCCTGAAAATGGGTTAATTTAGGAACTAAGTTAAGTATATTGTGTGAACACAGCCATGTGTTCTCAGTTATATTATTGAGAGAATGAAGACATTTGATCTTGCAGAGTATTGAGTAATTACTCTGGGCTTGATCCCTAATTACTTTGCTGTAAGTCAGTGGTACATAACTTGTACTCCCCCCCACAAAAAGACACTTGCATCCAACTCCCAAATTAGACAAAATGATAATATGATATATAATTATTGGGAGAATAAAGATACTTGGTCTTGGAGAGTGTTGAGTAATTATTTTGTGCGTGATCCCTAATTACTTTGTTGTAAATCAGTGGTGTGTAAGTTGTACTCCACCCCCCCCCCAAAAGACACTTGCATCTAGCTCCCAAATTAGACAAAATTATAATAGAATAGAAAGAGGGAAATTATCAAATGCATGGAAAGTAATCATATCAACCATATTTAATTAATTCCAACTTAATTCTAAATTGAATTAAATTGAATTTAGTATTTTTCCACCCCTTTGTAGACAGCCATGACCGGGCACTCAAAAACTAACTTGGCCTCATAAAAGTTACACCTTTCAAGTTACTGTAGCAAAATTCATCTTTCATTGATTGTCCAACCTATGCAGTAGCTTAGCTCATGGTTTTAGCAGCAGGAATTATGTGGTTTTCTGGCTTATTATTGAGTCACTTAGCTGTTTTGTCAATATTATAACAACCCCCTTCTTCTAACTAATGAAGATGTTCCTTTAGAATAACACAAGGCCATAGAACAGACTTGGAGGGACTCTCTTTTAGAATACTCCCAGCAGATTCCCATTATAATCTACCCTCCTTTGTATTTCTGCATAGTGATATCTATATTAAGGTAGGCAGGTTGCTTCCAATCTGAGGCTGCACTGTGGTGATTTCTATTACAGTGTAGATTTTAAATACTTATTATAAATAACAAAGAAAAGCTATCATTTTGATTTTCCATTCAACTTTTACAACTGCTGTGGAAGCATTTGGTCAGTAGATGGAGTAGTAGGTCACAAACCTGTCAGTTTTCCCACAGGGCAGCCTTCTCATGACCCTTGCTGAGAAATAATAATAATACAAAGAAATAATATCCAGATATTCCATGTACATTTTTTTCCTTTGCTCCCTCATTAATGCTTGCTTCATAGAAGAGACCTATTTTTACAGCAGGATCTCCATAAACCCAGCAAACCAATTACTCCTCCAAGACTGAATATTCAGTGTTGTTAAAATTTAAAAATGTGGAATATTTATCAACAAGAAAGTCATTAGCATGCAGCGAGATGCAGTGACTTAACAGTTGCTAAGTTTTAACAAAGCATAAACCACCTCTTCTGGAAGATTTTTTCTTCTTTGGGCTCATCTACCTTTTAGGGTAAGAAATGGCCCAGTGTGTTAGTAAGTCCATCAAGCCTCTGATAGCTTGAACTGGCCAAACAGTGTATTTATTTATTATTTTATTTTATTTATTCAATTTCTGTAGCCGCCCATCTCAATCAAGTGACTCTGAATGGCGAACAATTTCACAATCATTAAAATCATTAAAACCATTACAATTATAGGCAGCCAAGAATTACCATAATAATTACATAAAAATTAACAGTGTAACCAGGTAATGTGGCCTCTGATACTTTCAGGACCCCAGACTCGGGCACATAGCCAGGTTTTTAAAGCCTTACAAAAGGCTAGCAGTCTCGGGGCCATCATGAGCCCCAAAGGAAGAATGCTTCAAAGGGTGGGGGCTGCTGCTGGGAAGCCAAGCCTTCTGCTCCCCACTAGCCGACCTTCCTTGCCTGACGGGATCCTCAGCATCCCCAGTCTACTAAACTGAACTGGACAGGTAGAAACTATTAAGAGAAGACGGTCCCTTAGGTAACCTAGTCCCAAGCCATGCAAGGCTTTAAAGGTAACAACCAGCACCTTGAATTGCACCTGGAAACATACCAGCAACCAGTGCACCTCCTGTAGTATTGGTGTTACATGTGCTGTATATCCAGCACCATTTACTACTATGCAGCCACATTTTGCACAAATTCCGAATGCTCTTCAAGGGCAGCCCCATGTAGAGTGTGTTGCAGTAATCCAAACGGGAGGTAATGAGGGCATGAGTGACTGTGAGCAGAGCCAGGAACGGGCACAACTGTTGCACAGCACAAAGCTGTGTAAAGGCCCTTCTAGCCATGACCACCACCTGCTCTTCAAGCAGGAGTTGTGAGTCCAGGAGGACCCCCAGATTGTGCACTGGGTCTGTCAAGGGCAGTGCTACCTGATCCAATACAAAAGATGGAAAAAACCTTGTTCCCAGGAGGACCAAATACCCAGAGCCACTCTGTCTTGCTTGGATTGAGTTGGAGCCCATTGCACCCCATCCGGGCCCCTACGGCTTCCAGACACTGGGATAGGAAGATGTATTGGATAGGACAGGATAAGTTAGATAGGATAGATGTATTGCTTAGTATACTGTAATGAAAAGTTCTCTGGAAAGATGCTTGTTCGACACTGCCTGCTTGATTAAATCTTAAGTACATGAAAAGGCTCTTATGTTAATCTCTAACATGAAATCAAGAGCTAGCAAGTCAGTCTAGTAATTAACAGCCAAACACATCAATTAGTATCTACTAAAACTCAGCTTCTTTACTGTTTTAATTATGTGTTGCCCATGTCTCTGTTTTCTTTTTGTATTAAAGATGCTTCCATTATCTATTCTGAAGTCTGGGATGATACAGTACAAGCTTCTTTAAGTCATCATTTATCCTAAGATAACATCTCTTGCCCTCATTTCAACCTTTGATCTATTTACACATTTCACAGGAACAAGTGTGAAGTTGAAATGAGCAAAAAGGAATCACAATCTTGCAGAATTTAGAGTTTCATCCATGTAGACATTATCACGAAAACCATGTCAGGCTCTTATCCATCGTGACATTTTTGGTTCTCTGGAGAAACATGGTGTTTGGCAAATTCTTCAAGCTGGTCTGCTGTGTCCTTGAAACACTTGGGAATCTTTTCCTCCTGTCCACAAAGAAAGTGTTGCTAATTTAGGGCATTGACCACAAGATGACATTACACAATACAATCCTAGGCATAGCTATTCAGAATTAACTCCATCTGAAATTATTTGGTTTACTTCTAGAAAACTGGATACAGCACTGCAGTGTAAATCTTCTTTGAGTGAACTCATTATTCACCAGAAATGGGAAGTCTTGTACCAGGCATTTCCTGAGGGCTAACCTAAGTCTTACAGTCCAAGGCATTGGTTTTTCTTTTAAATTATAATAGAGGAGAATATCTGTAGCTCAGAGTTGAACTGTGGAGTCCTTGGTGCTCTCTGAGCTTGGTTGTTTGCTTGCAGACATTTCATTACCCAACTATGTGACATCAGTGTGCTGATGACATTACTTAGTCGGGTAATGAAATGTCTGCAGCAAACAACCAAGCTCAGAGAGCACCAAGGACTCCACAGTTTTAAATTTAAATATCCAATCTCTATCTTCCCCAACCTGACTTGGTTCCTTTTTTTTTTTGGTTAGTCTACCTCCCCCTCCTTTTTTTGGAGGGGGGCTGTACAGTCCTTTACAGGATGAATTAAATTGAGGCAACCAAATTAAGGTTGCACCCCCTGATTCCATGCCTAACACCCATAATTTACATTAGGAGTAAGCAACTGATGTTCTCCAGGTGATAGTTCTAGGAACAATCCCTTTTGATTTACAATGAAGACTTTGGTTGATATTCTTTTGACTGAAGCCAAGAACTTCTGGAAGGCACCAGCTTACCTATTCTTGACCTTTGTTTGTTTGTTTGTTTTTTAGAAATAAATTCTTACTTTTTTTAGAAAGTAAGAATTCCAAATGCCCAATTCTGGATAGCTCTGGTCAGTTTACAAAAGAATAATAATTACATAAATGGTATACAGCAATATTTCCAAACCACCGATCAACTCTGATTCAAGAACTTAAAACTAAGAGTCTTAGGGAAAGATTATATGTATTAAGCCCAGTCCTAAATTGTAATAAAACAACCACAGAAAAGGTAGAATTAGATTGCTGATGTCAAATACATCCAGGGAAGAACCTGAAAATACTGTCCTGTTAATTTCTTAACAGCACGAGAAAATCTGTAAATAAGTGTTATTTGTATACCATATCAAACATTTTTCCTTCAGATTGAAGGCACCTTGCATCTAGTGCAACTGTTCCAATATTCTGCATATTCTGGGACAAATGCCATGCACATGTAAATACAGTGACATGATCAGGGACAGTGGCTTTTGTCCAACTGATAGATACATACAGACCTGCAATGCAGTTGACTTGTTGAAGACTTCATGGCTGTGTTTATACAGTAAGCCAAGGAGTGATTCATGTTAACCTCAATGGGTTGGTTCTGAATTTTGTTGTGGTTGAATGTATTATGGCCACACAGCCATTTTGGATGGGTTTATAGTGTAGTCTGTGGTGAGAACTCAGCAATAGGCTACTTCAATAACTGCCTGAATCATTTGCACAAACATGGCCACTATCTTTTTGACTTTTGGAAGAAAAAAATCTGGAGGCTAGTAGTGGAATTTAGAACATGAATCATCCCCAAGCATTTACTGAATCCTTTTATGAATAAAGGGTAGTGCAATAAGAATAGTTCTTTTGCAATTCTGGAGAAGTGACTATATATTTACTTGATCTTCCTTCTTTCTGCTGTGTTCAGTGGGCTTTGTGAACGTCTTTCTTTTCTTCTCTGTCATCTTGGACTGTTTTCCTTTGTCTCTCTTCCTCTTTCTTAGGACTGTTTAAAGAGAAATCCCTGATAATATGTGCCTGATATTTTATCTCTTAAATAAATTAAGATATAATTAATATATATTAAATTAAAATTAAATATGTTATCTATGGTAGTGATAAATTCCATACACAATAAACAGAAGGGCTCATGTTTCAGTCCTTGGCATCTCCAGGCAACCATGCAGGGTCGCTGTCATTTAATGTCGACCATGTCAGGTTCAGCCCAAAGAACTCCACGAGACAGAACAGGTCTAGTTCGATAGCTTTTATTAGCTTTCACCCAAGACAGAATCTTGCCAGACTGAATCTAAACTTTGCAAGCCAGCAAACAAACACTGCGAATTCCTCAGGGAGGTGCCAGTCTCATCCTCTTCACCTTCCCACGCTCATGCTGGGGGCTAAGGAAATGCTTATCTCCCCGAGCGCGGCCTTCACCAAACCATTCCATCACCAACCATAAAGTATACTTGTCTGAATTAGTATAAGGCAGCTTTCTGAGTTCATTCCTATTCTGGTTTATCTGTCCAAGTAGATATAAATTATCCTAGGGGGCAATAACCACATTAACCACTGCAGGTGAAAACTGAGGTCCATAATAATTGTCCTACTGATCACAAAGGGCTGGAGTGTTGCCCCATTTAAGGAAGCAGCGCGATGCACAGATTGTCCAGCACTTTTTTTCATTCAATACAATAAAAGAGTATTTGCTTTCAAAAAACATTTCAAAGGAGAATGTTGCAGAATTTCTCCTTGAGCGACAAATGATTAAGGGACTGGTGTGTGTGAATATCCTGTCTTTCATTGCAGAAGGATCTCTTCAGTGGTTGTAGCCTCCTTAGTTTCTGTTCAATTCCAAGGGAAGACGACACAATGAAGAAACTTCTTCCATTGTACTTTTTCAAACTGCAATGTGTGGGAGGCTTCCGAGTGATGAAAAGTTGTGTAGCCCCAGCATTAACAATAGCAGTCTCTGCCAGGAGAGTTCCAGGGGTCCCAGGATTGTTGCACTTTGATTTATTGTTCATACGTGCATGCTCACGAGTTTGCTATTGTTGGACTAAATATAAAGACTACTAGTACACTATAGATTTGTTGAACATCAGTGTGTATGTGCAGCCACCCAAACATTTGATTTTGCTGGATCTCTACCTGGTGAGTAAGAAGATACTTATAGAAAATTGATTATGGAGAGTGATTAGCTCAAAACATGAAGAAAACTACCTAAGGAAGATGTGCTAACTTAAAGGAAAAAGACCGGCAACTCTGTTTGTAGTCTTTCTGTTGGAGTGGGTAAGGGTTTTGGATAAAAGATGCTCTTCGAAACAGATTTTTTAGAAGTTGAGAGCAGCATTGCATTCCTTTTGTTTTATACAGGAATTTTAAAAATATTTTCAGAAATATTTTAAAAATCATTTATCATAAAAGATTTAAAAATCATGTCCTTGGCCAAATTTTCTATTCTACGGGCAACAATAGCATCCAACATTTTTTATTAATTTTTATTCAAAGTTTTTACATAGCTGAAAGTCAAATACAAAAATATATAAAGAAAAGAAAGAAAAGAAAAAAAAGAAAAAGAAAAAAGGTGCAGAAAAAATATAGAGGGGAAAAAAAGAAAAAAGAAAAAGTGACTTCTGCCCTTCTTTACAACATTTACAAGCAAACTCATTATCCCTCCTCCCTCCTTAACTTTACAATAATCTTTTTTTTCAATCATCAAATCCAGAAATCACCATTTCCCTTTTTTTCCATTTTCATCAAAAAGTCCATAAAAGATTTCCAATCCCTTATAAAAGTACTTACTCTCTTGTCCCTGACCAAACAGGTCAGTTTTGCCATCTCTGCTAGTTCTGCCAGCTTCACAATCCATTCCTCCATTGTGGGCATCTCAGTATGTCTCCATCTTTGTGTATATAGTAATCTTGCTGCAGTTACAATATATAAAATCAATCTTCCATAAGTCTTTTCTAACTGAGTAGCCATAAGTCCCAATAAAAAGAGTTCTGGTTTTATCTCAATATTAATCTTCAAAATAATTTGAATCATCATATGTATTTGTTTCCTTTTTTTTTTTTTTTGCTTTTTCACAAGTCCATCATGCATCTTCATGTTTTTCACATTTCCAACATTGACTAGAAGTACCATTAGATAATTTCTCTGGTGTCATATGCCAGTGGGACATCATTTTGTTAAAGTTCTCTCTCAAATTATAACACAGTGTGAATGTCAGTCCCTTTATCCACATTCTCTAGCACTGAACATAGACAACCATTCAATCTATACCTTGGGGCCCTAAGATGAAAAACAAGGATGTGGTAGCTGGTGCTGAGTTTCCATTATTTCCCATGGCTAGAACACTCAAAATAATGCCCCTTTTATTCTGATTGAAAACAAAACATTAAATTCATGTTGAGTTTTGATTCAATGGGATACAAATGTTTCAACAGACATTTTCAGGAGGCTGTTTTGTTATGAGTCCCAAACAAAATACATGTTCTGGTCTGCGAATATGTCTTTAAGAAGAGATTATTATAACTGGGAGGCCACCAGTGAAAATCACTTTTGCTAAGTTACACAGCGCGCTTCTAAAAATGAAAGCACTTAGAGAAGAATTTCTCCCAAAGCTTTCAAAGCACAAATGGCCTTGTTCAGGAAGAGGCACCCATTTAAATAATTAATCCCAAGATATTTAGGAGTTTAAAAAATATCAGCCCTTTGAACTAGCTAATATGTAATAAAACAAGTTTTCTTGTTACACAGACTTATGTTATACATTCATATTAAAAGTAATTAAAAATCAATATCAGTGTGAGATATAGCTAATCAAAATAAGATTGGCAGGTTGCAAAAGCTTTCAGCCCAGATTCTTGGTTAGTCATTCTTGAGTTGTGAATTTAATCAGTAAGGTTACTGTACAATGGAACTAATGTTAACACTGACATTAAGCAACAGGTAGCAATTTTAGTGTGAGAATCAAAGGTTGAAGCAAGGCCAGCTTGTTGATGGGAAAAGCTTAAAGCACTAGAGACAAGGACAATGGATAGGGAGATGAAAGAGTATCAATTTAGAATAAGATGAAAGATTACTGGTTAAGAACATCAATAGCCATGTAAGGCTGACTGAGACAAACATCACGTTCCTAGGAATGTGGAAATCAACTAATGGACTGCAAAGGAAACTAATCAGAAGCAAGAGGACTTGCATGGATGTACTTTAATCTCCTTATGGCAGGCCAGCTATGGAATGGGCAAGACGCTTTGACCAGTTGGGGAAATATAATGGAAGAGCCATCTCAGAGTGTTGTGACAAAAGGAAACATTCCTCCATAAATGAAGGTGCCCAAATATGCATCAAATCACAACCTGACCTGGTCAGTCCAAACAAGCTACAGCACAGAACAGAACTTATTTCTTACTGCAGCCTATATGATTAGGGCGGTATACAAATTTGACAAATAAATAATAAAGTATAATCTTTAGTAATATAGATACAGGGATAGATAAATATAAACTTACATAATATAACATCCCTACTAATTACTAAGTCTTTAACCCTAAACTTAAAAGTTTTTTAACTTAACAAGGTATTATAAGTATGAGACACGTTTCATTTATTTAAATACCTGTTTGCTAGCATTCTAGGAGGAGAGCTGTGTTACACTATGGTGCAAAAAAATCAGGGGTCTGGCAGTATCTTTTTCAACTAACATATTTGATGAAAAGACATAAGCTTTCCTGAGCCGCAGCTCGCTTTTTCAGATGCACAGTGGCTAGATTTAGCATACGTGCTAAGTAAACTTTTATATATTAAGCAATATATCATAACACAATTACATCATAACTATTGTCAGTTTGATATTTGGCTTGCCTCATCCTCTTCATATGACCCCCCAGACCAATCTTGTTTACCCTGCTTATTTGAGGAATACAATCTGTTAAATAAAACTGTGTTTCTTTCACGAGGTTCATAATACTGGCCCATCTGTTGGTCACCGTAGGCTGCAATGCAGAAATCAGCCCAAATGTCATATTTTGCAAGCAATTGCTTTTCTCTTTCTCCCCATATTGCCCCCTCCACACATCACACACATCTTGCAACAAGCACTGTGTTTAAACATTACCAAGTGGAGAAGCAAATGAGATCTTCTGGGAAATACTGAAGAAGCACTTAATAATTCAGGGAACTAGCAGATACAGATGGTGAGAAATTGGCCCAGTTCATATTTTAATGCAAGCTTAACCAATTTTTAGCCAAGAAAGCACTTGTCTTTGAATTTCTTCTTACAAATATTTTCAATTGCCTTCATTCATCCTCCAGCCTGAACCACCTATAAAGAACAAAATTGCACTGTCCTGCCAGCAAGCACAAATTTTGTACTAGAAATAATTTTTTGGGACAAAGTGATGTCACAGCCCATGAAGCCCATTACTGTCGGGAGAAATATTGGTGGAACCAGCAAGAGGGATGGTCTCACTGAGTTTTGCCTGGTACCAATAGAGCATTGAAGTAGGTGTTGGGGAGAACATTTAAAAAATATAGCATCATTGCTAAAAAGGTGTCAGCCCTATGAAGTAGGCCAGACCAAGAGGCAAAATTTAGGTATGCCTAAAACTACTTTTATTAAGATTGGCTTTAGTAACAGAATCTTGCAAGCCTGAACGTCCTCTCTCTTTTATCTTCATGTGAATTTGGGCGGTGGCTGACATATTTTCGGTGACTTGCCCCTTGTTTGCCACTGCTTCTGCAGTGTTTATTTGATCATTGCCTTAGAAATGGATCTCCCCTCTCGGTTGCAAAGTCAAAATGACTTTGCAGAGAAACGGAACATATTTATAGAATTTGTCTTATTGAAAGGGAAAGGATGTACACCTACACAAGAATTATTATATTTTTGGAAAGAGGAATGATTAAGTAAAATATTGGTCCTGGGGGTGGGCTGCATTTTTAATGTTTCATTTTATAATTGTAATTACTAAATTTATATGTAAAAGTAATAGAAATTGGAAACAAGTTATGTTTGTATGTATGTGTTTATTGAATAAAATATTAAAACAAGAAAAGAAATGGATCTCCCCTCTCTCCAACAAGGTCATCCTCTTTACTCTGTGTAAAAGGGGAGGGATCATAGTTCAATGATAGAACAGTTTGCACACATTAGGCCTAAGCATCTATTTCAACTATCTACAAAGTGTAACTTTGGCAACTGTAAAATATATGGACTTCAACTGGCTGCTGGCTGGGGAATTCTGGAAGTTGAAGTCCACACATCGTAAAGTTGCCAAGGTTGAGAAACATTGATCTATAGTTTGGGTTGGGAAAGCCCCAATCTGAAATCCTGCAGAGCAACCAGTAGTGTAGTCCAAGCTCCAAATAACTGTTCCAACAGAGGGGATTACCTGTACCCATAAACCCTGTAAATAACTGTACCCATAAACCATCCTTGGTGCCCACTCAGTTTCTGCCCTCTTGATTTCTTACATACAAAAGATAAGAATTTCAAATCATGAAACTATCATTCTGTGAACCAAACTGCCTCCCCAAATGTGTCTGCTCATTTTCTTCGAAAAGAACTTGATTTGCATTTACAACCCGTCATGCATTTAGTTTGGAAATACACCTATCTATCTTGGGAAGGACAAAAGTAAGATGGAATAATAACTTTTGCCCATTGGGGGAGTCAAGAAGACAGGTAGCATTCTGATGAAGTTGTGTTTTGGTAGTTGATTATGACCTGCCATGGCAGCCATTTTTTGAAAGGGAAAGCCTTTCTCCCTGGCAGTCATTTTGTCAGAGAACTCACACTGTGCTCTCAATATTCAAAGATTCACATCAGTTAGGTAAAACAGAAACCATGGTGTCAGTAACATGGAGCTAATGACACAGTGGTCTCTCTCATCCAAGGATAGAACATGGTCAGAGGGCACAGAAAGTTGAACATTGGAGGCGGAATTAAAAGAGGGGGGATACAGTAGAGAATCTTGAAAGAAGGCAGAGTTGATTAGTGTCAGCCTTACCAGGTAGACCAGACAGGGAACACAACCAGATAAGCTAATTCTACTTTATTATAAAGCTACACTAACAGAATCTTGCAAGTCTGAAAGTACAGTTGTCCTGCTATCTTCTTTACAGCCCGAGAAACTAGAGAGTGCCCTGCCCACTTTCCAGCTGAGGGCTATTCTGTCTATTATCTGACCATTCCGTAGGCAGTGTCTCTTGGCCCAGTCTCCCAAGGTCTTTCCCACATACTATTACACTAGCAAGAATATTCCATGTTACAGCATATTGCTGCAGTTCTCTCTTGTATTCTACCATTATCCTATCCATCTTTGCTTTTCTTTTTGATTGGGAATCAAAGAAACTGGAACTAAAAGCCTGAGCAGGAAGGACTGAGAAATACTGTGACAAAGGATTTAAAAAATGGGACAGAGTTCAGCTTCTTCATTTTTTCATTTTTATACCTAGGCAATATCAAGTTTAATTATTTTCCCCTCCTCCTCCTTAAAGATAGCAATCTACTATACATCTAGGTAGGAATAAGGCCCTTTAAAAACAGCAGAATTATTTATGTGTACAGTATTGTGCTGTTAGTTCTAGGTGACTTAAATTATCATGATGGCAAATCCCTTGAGAGTAGAAATGTGCAGTGTCAGTGGCAAAAACTGTTGTAATCCTCTGGGGTAAAACAGATTATAAATTAAATTATTCAAATAATTGAATAATCCATTCAGATGTACTTTTGATATACAATTTAATTACTGTGATACAGGTTTATAAAGCACTTACATTTAGTTTTTTTAAAATTATTATTATTTTTATGTTTGCTTTTGTCATGGACTAAAATAGCCAGAGAGGGAAACTGGGGAAATAAGGCATTGGATTACCTTCAAAGTTGACGTATTAGCAGATATAAAGGAAACATAATATTTACTAAGACTATGTTTTGATCACAGTCAGCCTTTGGACCACTGAGATTCAGTCTGCATCTTTTGACCCGATGACTTGGCTCCCCTCACTTCCACTCATGCATTGGCTTTTCTGCACAGACCTTATCAGCCTGGTAGTTGTGTGTGCCTAGACACTGTCTGTGCAGTCAGGAAATCTGTTCTATTCATTCCTTGGAGTCCTATATTGCTAAGGGAGGAACATACAGAGGTAGGTATCTTTCCACAGGTTCATTCCCAGTCATCTATTATACATATTGCCCATGGAAACATGGTTCCTGACATGTTTATACCACATCCATCCTCCAAGGAACTGACACTGGACATCATCTATGAATCAGGTAGGATTAGTATCACTTTACAAACATGGGCAATTCAAAAATTCACCTGAAATGTAATTGGAAAGCTATTTGCCCGCTTCGGTCTTTTTCTAAGGTATATTTTCTAAAGCATACCACATAAATAAATAAATAAATAAATAAATAAATAAATAAAACATTTTGATGTGAACTTCTGGATTCGTCACTTCTACCTGGTAGCAGATCAGCTTTACATCTTGTTAAGCATCTATTAATTTCTAAATGTTGGGAAGGGGCTGTAGTGACAGAAATTCCAACCCATGAAATCTGTGTTTTTGAGATATCTATTTCGGCTGATCATGGTTTCAAATTAAAAAGCAATTACTTGTTATTTGAGTCAATTAACAGTTTTATAGGTGGTAATTAACTTTATTGTTAATTGATTCCTCATGAACAAAATATCAAGAGGAAATATGCACTTAATTTTTACTTAAAGTGCTAGAAAAAACACATAATTTTAAATGTATACACCAGTGTGTGTGTATTTTAACACTGGGTTCCCTATAAAAATATTATTTATTGGCAGAAACAACAACTGAAGAGGCTTTCACAATCTGTTTGAAAATCTGCAGTACCCTTTATTAAATCATATTTATGTGTGTAGCACTTCTAAAAATAAATAAATCCCTGCTTCAAATGATTATCATCTAAAAACAGTGAGAAAATTCAGTGAGAAAGGAGCTAAATCAGATATAAACTTTATAAAAGACATGATGTGCAGAGGGACCTTCTTCACCAACTTCCGCCCAAAATGTGTGTGAGGGAACTTTTTAGAACTGAGATTTAATTTGGATCTGGAGGAACAAAGCAATTCTTGAACAGTTCACCCTCAAAGAGACCGAGAAAGCAGTAAAATTATCTGTCAACAATAAACGTGATAAAAGTCTATAACTGCACATTGCAAAGAAGTATTGATTATTAATAGAAATATTTTAGAGGCTGCAAAATGGTGCACCAATGGTCTCCCCAATCTCTTGTGTTTTCCTTGCCTTTTATAATATAGCTTTTACATCTTTTTCATTATTTTTTTTTCTTTTTCTTGTAAACGTAGGATTTTATTCTTCGGTGAAAGTAGCTCATTATTCAGTGAACGCAGATAATTAAGCATACATATTTCTAAATCATCTGTGGTTGTAGGAAATCATATAAATAGGTTGTGGTGGTGATCATGATGATGAAGACTATATATACTGTATACAGTATATGTGTGTGTGTGTATGCATGCATGTATGTATGTACCATATTTTTCCGACTATAAGACAATACTTTTTTCTAAAATCCTTACGCTAAAAATTGAAGGATTCAATTCAATTCTTATTCAAGGAAGTAAGTCAAGGAGAGAACCGCGAGTTTGCAAAACTGCCCATACTTTGTCTCTGCAAACAGGCTTCCTCTTATTGCTAGCCTCCAATCATGAGTGAAATAGCTTGACTCTGCAAACAGGCTTCCTCCAATCATGAGCCTCCAATCACAAGTGAAACTGCCCATACTGTCTCTGCAAACAGACTTCCTCCAATCACGAGCCTGATGTAACTGACGTCAGCTGATGCTGAACAAACCAATTGGAGGAAGTCTGTTTGCAGAGATAAGCTATCGGCAGTTTCACTCATGCTTGAATGTAATCAGTTATGCAAAAGAGCCTGGAAATAGAGCTGCAGAGAGACGGTTTGGACCTCCTCCCACCGAATCTATCAGGTCAATGTTACCTAATTACTAAATAAAAATGTGTTCTGCGCTATCTTTAAAATATTGATTTCTTAATTTTGGGTTGGAAAAGTGGGGGTCGTCTTGTACATGGGGGCATCTTATTGTCGGAAAAATACAGTATATACACATGTATGTTTTATCTTCTAGATGAATTGAAATTATTTTGTGGTGATTTGCAGAAGTTTGACTTGAGAATGCAACCATTAGGCAATCTGGAGCTAATTAAACCCAGTTCTGCGTTCACTTACATGGCTTCATGCCAAGAAAAAAGTGTTTGATTACCTTGCCTTAAGCCAGGTACAAGTGTTTCGTTTTTAGAAGTGACGTGCCTTGAAGGATGAGTGATAACTTTGCTTTGTTTCCTTTTTTATAAGAACCCATGGAAGCTTGCAAATGTCTGTAAACCGGAAGGAAAGAACATGAGGGTTTTTTTCCCCCCTCTTAATGGATGTGGGAGAAAGTGAAAGTGACAGATCAATCCATCCATATCGAAGTCTCTAGATACGTAGCTCCTAAAGTATGGGTTAATTTAGTATTCAGTCATAACTGCTGTACAGAATTATATTTTCCTCCTCTTCTCCTTACGACTACATTGCAGGCAGTACAACATGATCCTGCGCAACATGGGAATATCTGTAGGTAGTGAATTTGGCTGGTACGCACAAATGAGAATTTCCGTTCTTAAAAAAAGCAAAGCAAACAAAAAACCTTGCCAAAGTTTAGATATTTATTATAAATGGGATGGCGAGAAACAAACAAACTGTGGGAGTGAAAGTGAAACTGATAGACTTACCTCTTTCGCTTGCTTTAAACTTGTGTGTGCCTTTTGCCTTGCGCACATTTGTCTGTTACAACGGAGGCATTTTTGTCTGGTACTATATATCCAACTATAATAAATACTGTGCTTTGTACTTATATTTATGCCTTTCTGGGATAATTCAGCACTCTTCCCAGAGTCTCAGAAATATCTACACAACACTGGGAAAAAGAAAATATTGGTAAAGTACCTATAAAAACAGGTGCATTCAAACACTTCAGCTTTCTCTTGTACGAAAGGTGGCAATTAAAAATATTTTGAACTTTTGATGATCTGTGGTAAGAGCAACATGTTTTTCTAGTCTATTTTTAACCAAAGAACTTTGTGAGCATTAATTAGGAAAGTATGCATTAGATTCAACTGCTTTATTACAATCCCTACTTAGGGCCACAAAAACCTGATTTTTATGGTGGACATCACATCTGCGTCATTCTGTATTTGTAGTATTTTGAAAGTAAAAATGGTCAGAAGAAGTGTAAGACTGACGCTTATTTGCAGATGTGTTATTCTTATGCATATAGCAAAATTAATTGAGCAAATATAATCCATTAACATTTACACAAGTGAATAAATACTTGTGGTTAAAATTGTGGCTATTTATTAGTGGTTAACAATGTGGTTACTTATTTGAAGCTCACTCTTTGCAGCTAAAATATTTTGTAAAGAAAAGACACATATAACGAAAATTGTATACCCCCTCCCCCAAAAATGTTTATATTAGAGGAACTGGTGTTAAAAGCAGCGCAGATTAGTTGTATTTGTCTACTAAACTTTATCTATTAAATAAAATAGTGGATTCACTTCCAGTTTCTTCATTTCAGTGATAGTAAGCGAATACATATGGTACTTCCAGGGATTTAGGCTGGATTTAGATTGCTGTAGAGTCTCAAATCATATGCCGAGGGACCAGATAGAGATTCTGTTAGCTGATACTTAAAATTGTTTTATTACATTATAGAATACAAATAATAGGCGTGTATTTATACAATAGGAAGCAGAAGTTATTAATACAGTACTGTAATGATTAAACTAAATAAACCTTTCTAAATAGGAAATTTATATCAATATTAAATATGATTTCTGAGATGTAAATGGACAGAGAATTGCTTAAATTGTACAGCTGATGCTGAATAAAACATGGATAAGAAGTTACAAAGTACATTGAATTTCATTAGCTGATTGATCTTGGCCAATCGATCGGAATTTCAGCAGGTTTTGCCCTTTGATACCAAGAAGTGGTATATTGTACTGTTTTTTGCCTATGACATCAGAATATAAATGGGACTACCCACCCCCCAGCCCCCCAAGAAGCAAGGTTTAATAATGCAACCGCTTCTAGCAAAGAGTTTAAATAAAGTTGCCCAACTACAATTTTGGTCCTAATTGCCATATAAAATTTTGATCTCAAATTGATCCAAACACACAAACTCCCTTTAAGAAACAGGAGTGTTAACAGTGGAATTAAATAGTTAGGAAAAATATACAGTAATTGCCTAAATAATAACCAAGCCCATAAAAACATGTTCGTAGTACAAATGAAACCAACATTAATTTTCAGAAGAGCTAAGCATCTGAATCTCCCATTGACTCTAGAAAGGTTTGTGGGAACTCAGTATATCTGGGCAACAAAATAGATTGCTTGATTTCCTTTTGGTTTCTGTTTCCAAGAACTGGAGGATATTCAGAGACATTAAAATAAACAAGACAATTAAAGCTAAGCAACTGAGCCTATTTATTTTCAGCATATTTGGTATTCAGAAGCATTTAGAAGAATTTCTAGCCAGATAGCAATTGCAGGGATTTTTTTCTTTTATTAATGTCATATATTATTTTCTTAATTATTGTTATGAAAATATTTGAAGGTGTTGGAAACTCACAGCCCAATCCTTACCTCATCCGGATGTTTTTCTCAGCACGGCCCGCTAGCAGAATGTTGCCAAGGGTAGCTTGGAAAAAAACAACTAACGGTGATTAGAATGCGTAAGTCTCTGTGCCTCAATAAACATTTGAGGCTTGCAACCTTTTATTATGCCTCACCCAGCATATTTCTTGGAAGAAATTGTAAAATCACCGTACTGCATGTTAAAGTAAAACAGAACTTTGTGATCTCTGAGGCACTATGAGTTACTTGTACTGTTGGTAGTATCCATGTGCAGTCTAGATAAGGCCGTTGTCCATATCTGGTGCTCTGGTAGAAGGCAAAAGTTAGGCTTCTAATATTTTACCATTCACATGTACTATACCTGCAGAATCACATGGCACTCATCTGGTGCTATTGCTTTCTCATCAACATCTGAAGATTTTGCCACCCTTATTCCCTTCTCTCTCTCTCTTAAAAGCTGTTTTCATTAAAAGCCATTTTATGGACTCTTTCAGTCAGTGTTAACTGGCCATTATGACAATAATGGTTTATGAAGTTCTTTATAGAATTTATAAGCTATCTTGGAGAAACGTTTCCTTGGGATGCTTAATAATAGACAACTCTTCCCAATCCTCATTTGTTTCATTCCCAAGTCAAAGCTTATTATTTCATTTTCATTCAAATTGGAATGATGTGGGCGGTGAACACATGTTTGACAAAAGAAGAGAAAATGTATCACCAAATCAGAGGATAAAGAAAGATCCAGCATTGCCTTGAATATTTATATATAAATTCCAAGGTGTAGACACAAATAATTATAATTAAAATAGAAATGCATTTTAATTTATCACAGTGGGATAGGCTATCAGGTGATCCTATTCCTGTTCCACTCTGGCAGCTGTCCAGGTGTGTACTTATCCTGAAAACTTCTAGGACCCCCTCTTATGATTCTTTATCTTTCAATTAAGCTTGGATTGGATAGGTTCTCAAATAGAAGATTCTATATAATGTAGACTAGACATATCACTACCTTATAACAAAAGGCCTACAAGGAGAGTCTCCTTTGAGTTAATCTCAACACTTGGTGGCTATATGAACACTTTGAAGTACTTTTCTTGGCAACATACAAGAAAATCATTGTGGTCTTCTGGCATATATTTGTGTGTGCATTTTATTCCCCAGGCTAACCTATAACCCTGGGATTTTGTGATGGTTCTCATCCAAATTCTGACCAGGTCTGCTTAACTTTTTTGAAATCAGCCATGCTTAGCTAGGTGCTATCACCTGCTATGAGAATCCACCGTGTACAGATATTTTAAACCCACCCAGACAGCTCTGTCCAGCAGCAAAGCCCTATTTGAGCCCCTAATTCCCTGATTATGCTGTTTTCTTTCCACCATTGGAAAGGCATTTCTTATTCGGAGAACTACCTCCAAAAAGCTGTAAAAGATTAACAATTGAGGGGGAAGTATGAATGGGGAAAAATTGGGATTTTTCTTTTTTCTTTTTTAGATGGGAGAAATCCCTGTTAAAATTTGAAATAAAGAATTTGATAGCAAATTTCCTTGTTGGCATTTAGCATATAGGAAATGCATTTTTTAGAATAGTGCTTTGGCGCTGCTATGGCCTCCTGTCAAATAATGGGGGAAGCCCAGCTGAACATAAATATGTCATCCTGGGCATGTGATAAAAGCTGGCTAGTGACCAGACTGTACAACGAGGAAAGGGAAACATGCAGATCGTGGGTTCTGAAATTCTTTCCCAGCCCTTATTAGCATCTCCACTCTGGATAACATGATGAGGAAGAAACAGGGAGTGTGGTTTAGAATGGAAGAGTTTGCAAACTCCACAAAGAAAAATGTTCATATATGAATGAATGAATGAATGAATGAATGAATGAATGAATGAATGAATGAATGAATGAATATTTTTCTTTGTAACCCCAAGCCAGATCCATCTCATTTTGGAACCCAGTATTTTTCCATCTTCTCCCTCCAAACCAATTTTTGTCCAGTTCTGTTTCATTTTCTGAGTATTAGCTTTGCCGATGGACAAAGAGACAGACAGATGGACAGAGGACTAAACTCCTTTACATAATTTATTTCTAATGTTCAGTTGGGTTGGAAAGAATAAAAAGAATAAAAAGCAAAATGTCTATAGTAACATGAGACCTGTGGCAACATTCACACTCTCAATAAAGTTGAATTTTGCCTGAAGGCTGTTGTGAGTATTGCAGATAAGTTTCTAATTGTGGTCTTATTTTCAGCTTCATAAGATAGCTATTTTCAGCCTGAAATTCATACCATTTGCTTCAGAGGATTTCCTGATCACAGCATAAGTTCAGACTAGCACACATATCTTTACTTTGTGTCACTGAAACATTGTTTCATTCTCCCACTCCTTGAATTGACATACTTACAGAACAGTTTTGGGATGGGAGTGATCTATTAATCCACTCTCATAAAGCCTTGTGGCTTATTAAGCATGAAGAAAGAAGTCTCAAGTACTCTTATTCAATTCAAGAGTGGAAGTCATAACAAGTATATGAGATAAAATATATCTAGTTTTGATATTTTAGAATTTTAGATTTTTGGACATGGTCCAGCCTTTGTCTTCCAGCTGCATCAGAGCTCCCTCTAAATATTAGGATAATATTGGCATGCAATCATGTGGGATCATAGGACAGGAATCTCATGCTCTTGATCAGAACAGGAAATAGCCACACTGCTGATGCCTCCCCCCCAACTGCTGCTAATGTTGTCAAAATATGCCCTCAAGTCATCATGCTGATGGTAGTCTTCCAACTAACGGTTCACAATGGTTCATCTACGTCATCTTTCTTGTTCTAATCAGAGCAGCTTTTCTTCCTTATTTATGTATTAGCCTGAACTGTGGTTGAACCACATGCACGTGGCCCCATTAATGTTACTTTTTGACTTGTAGCTCTACAGACTGATTGAGATACTATATAACTGATTCAGAGCATTGCTGATTGGGCTACTGTACTCAAAATAATCATTTATAACAAAGCAGGTCAGAAATTTTTCAGCATAGTTGTCATAGTGGCTAGAGAATTATTTCTCCTCTTATGCTTCAGAATTTCACAACAGCATCCGTAGGCTTAATTAGAGGGTTAGGGATTTATTTTATTAGTTTGTTTAGCAAACTGGGATGGCTTTATAATTTAAAACAGATAGTGTGCCAACTTTGAAGGAAGTGAAGTGAAGGAGAATGTTGTGGTCAGTGCCGTGAAGAAGGAAAGAGAATTAAGACACAGCTCATTATTCCTGTTTGAAAATGAAAGAGGCAAAATAGAAGCATAGTATCAATTAATTACTCCAACAGTTGGAGACCAGTGTTTCTCTACAGCAGATCCCAGTCTGCAGCAGATCCCAGCACCATCTCAGGTAGAACAGAGAGAGCAGTACCCCATGTGGTTCACTACTAATGACATCATAGTCTTTTATGGATGACAGTGTCATTGGCGGTCAGCTACACAGGGCATCACCAGTTCCACACTATGAGAACTACGAGGAGCTGCAGAAACTTTCCCTATACACATTATTCACTAGTATGTTCTCTAAGAGTTGAATATAGAACTCCTTCCTTTATTTTTCCCTACTGTAGCAATTGTGTGAAGTAGGTTGGACTAAGAGAGAGCAACTTGTCCAGAATCACGCAGTGAGCTCCTGTGGGTAAAGGTGGATTTGAACCTAACCCTCTGCTACCCCAGTCCAATAATTATCAGCATCCTCCTCACTGCACCACCTCACTGTAATGGTCTGGAGATAGCTGATAGTTGTTAGTATTGTTATTATTGTTAAAGGAACATTGTCTGTTTCTTTCTTTGTATGAGACAGCCATGTCAATAAAGGTATCCTTTTTCACTTTGAAGATTTTGAGGGGTCCATGGGGAAGTGATCAGTGGGTATGACTCCTTTATGAATCTCCTTATGCAGCACACCATTTCTAACAAGGGACAAGAGTTTCCACTACTCTAGAGACCAAGAAGGAAGCCAGCATACTACAATGAAGATGCTGTCTGATGAGCTGGAGAGCTATTTGTAGTCAACGTAGCAAGTGTTGGGTCATACTGACTAATGATCTGATACAGTATAAAGCAAGTTCTGTATTGAATGATTGATCAAATTTGTATAGCCACCTATCTCACAGAAAAGCGACTCTGGGCAGCTTACAGCAATCTGATTAAAACAACATATACATAAACAATCCATATAAAAATATAAAAATCAATATTAAAAGATAAATATGATAAAAAACAAATCTACAATCCCTAGGCAAGAGAGAATAAGGATAGCTAACTCATCAGTGGAGCCATCTAAGCATATCTCTGGTTCCCTGGGAGCCTCTGGCCTGGTGACATAATCAGGTCTTGAGGAACTTCCAGAAGGTCAAAAGGGATGGGGCTAATCTTATATTGGAGGGAAGAATGTTCCACAAGGTGGGCACAACAGCAGGGAAGGCCCGATTCCTGGGACCCACCAGATGTATGTCCCTAGCTGATGGTACCCTCAACACACCTTTTCTGCTAGATCTGATGAGGTGGGCTGATATAGTTGGGGAGATGTGGTCCCTCCAGCCCCATGCCAAATATATGTTGACCATAGTACCTCTGCACATTGTAGAGATTCTTGGATACATAATCAGTTCAAGTGAGGTTTGGCCAACACTTAACAAATCTCATTGATGTATTATGTGAATTGGTGGTGTCTTGTGGAGGAGGAGTTACCTACAGGCCAATAAATCTCCCATGCTGGACACAGAGTCTTTTTTGCCTTGGTTATTATTAAAGGCCTGACACTGCCTTTCAGAATGAAACCAACATGGAGGATTTCATTTGAGACCCTAATGCTGTCACAAGCACATACTGTATCCATTAGGACATCACCATATTCACTTCATGAACTTTCACTGATTGGGACCTTACAATGAAGAAGCCTTTTAGAATTAAAGCAGAAGTCTTAGGAAATAAGGATTATAAAGAGGTAGAATTTTTTTTGAAATACTAAGAATGCCCACAGCTTGAGGCTTCAAGGCTGAATGTGATCTTCAGATGTCAAGAAAATCAAACTATAATTCTGAATATGATAGAATGACATAATTATTCAAATCATGATTGGAAAAAATCATAGCATGTATATGTAATGTTAATTATATATAAAACTAAATGGAAACTAATCAAATTTAACTGTGAGTCCTAGAGGGTGTTCCATCACCTGATGCATAAAGCTGTGTACCCCAAAACATGAGAAGAGGTTTTTCCTTCCTTTTAGTCTTTTTCATCCATCTCAAACCAAACCTCACAAATATTTGCTGCAATTGTATTTCAGTCCCTGGCATTGCTAATTTCCACAAGACCAAAACTATATGTATGGAAGGGTGCCTACCTGAAAGAATCAGAAGTAAATAAGGTTAGATTATATAGATTTGATTCAGTATTAAATCATGGCATGTCTTAACACCTCTTTTCCAAGTATTAGCAATGTTACCTTGATTTACCTTGATACCTAAATATTATTTAAATATTTCCTTATGCTTGTAGCTTATTAATGACAAAAATTAACTGGGCAGATTACATGAATTTTAAAAAACAGAAAGAAAATGCACGGTCAGTACTAACAACTGAATTAAACCATGTAAGATTTTCTTTTTTAAAAAAAATGTAATAACATGGAATGTCTAAAACAGTCATTTCAGTACTTTTTCATTAAAAAAAATCAGATCTCAATAGCTAAATATAAGATTTAAAATGCTTGAGAGAAGAGGAATATCTTCTTCGTGCCAAAAGAGATAGTAGTATGGGCCCAGGCAAGTCTTCTTGGGAAAGGTATTTTATAAACAGCACCCCATAACTGAGATGGTCTTCATTTGTGTATTATACACATGAATCCATTTGGTGAGAATGCAATCTCCAAAGATGATCTGAGAGTCGGGACACATACACCAGAAAGAAGTTGCTTTAAAACAGAAATAGACAAATTGAGACCACAGGGTCACATCTCCTGAAGATCATGGGTATAACCTCCAGAGATTTCTAAACTTGGTTACCAATTTGTGATTTGTATTGGAAACAAAGGGGATAATTATTAAATTCAGGTACGGGATATAACTGCATTTAATTTTACTTAAATTTACAGATAAATCAAAATACAGTAAGTTTTTGTCCTGGACTTGACCAATATTTCTTGGTCAAGTCCAGGACAAGGTCACATATCAAAAAAGTTGTGTGTGATAGTATTAGATTGCTTAAAGATAGTATGAATCAAAACACAGCATGAAACTGATCAATTTTTAAAATGACTTCTGTAATAATTGATTTACCTTTGGGAGTGTGCAAACAGGCATTTTAATAAGGAATTTATTTTTTTAAAAGATGCATACAATGCAATCACTTAATGGCTAACCATTTGAGCTAGCCCCCCGCCCCATTTTTTTCCTTAATGATGCTTAGTCATTTCATTAGTATTCTATAATTTCAGAGAAACCCTACCAAAAGTATTGCCTCTATAGACGAATCTTTTGCAGCTTGCTTGCTCTTTATACATATGCACATGAACACACACACCCCAATTGCTATCTAGCGTTTATTAGTGATGGGAAGAAAACTTACCAGAACATAATTGGTTTTAAATTGGTTTTAAATTGTAATTAGAAGTGAAGTAAGTCATAACTCTCTCTCTTTTTTTTTAATCACAACAAAATTAAGTAGGGTTGATCTGACATTTAGTAATAACTCCTAGACTGGCTGAGCTGTGATCTGTCAAGAGAGAGAATACGAGACATGGAGGGTGAGGTACAGAAATCGTACCATCACAGTTTGCTACATTTTGCCCAAGAAATCTACAGACTATTAATGGAGCACTAACCTTACTCAGCATATAAACACAATAACTAGGCACTTTCCTCCATCCCCTTGAAAGTCTTCTTTGCATTTAATACCTGTACAACAAATCCAGAACCACTTTTTCCCATTTTGGCATATTGTCACTATAGTTCATTATTAATATAATACACACATTAATACTGTAGATCAGTGTTTCTCAACCTTGGCAACTTTAAGATGTGTGGACTTCAACTCCCAGAATTCCCCAGTCAGCCTTGCTGGCTGGGGGATTCTGGGAGTTGAAGTCCACACATCTTAAAGTTGCCAAGGTTGAGAAACACTGCTGTAGATAAAGAATCAGCAAACCACTAAATACCACTGAAAGGACAAAACTTCCTTGTTTTGTAGAACTGTAGGCTTAAGATGCTTACTTCCTTGTTGTCACTGTTGCCATTTATACCACACCATCAGACCCTAGGCTAATGACATAGTAACATTGACTCAAGATGTTTGCACACATGGCATGACCCATGGGATTAATTAATGAAATTCATTACTTAAAAATGTCAAAGTGATTCCAGATTGGGTAGATTTAAAAGAAGATTAGGCAAATGTGTGGTGAGAATGTACGAAGGCAACTAATTCTGTTGCTGATAAATTCAGAGATAGCCTGCCTCCCAATACTAGTCGCTGGTGTCCAACAGCAAGAAAAATACACTATCTTACCATTAGGAAGTTTTTCTTGAATTTTAACCAAAATCTCCTTTCTTGTAATTTTTTCTTCCTTGGAACAACTCTGAACAATTCTGCCCCATCTTTTTCAAAATAGCACTTAAGAGAGATGAGGAAACCTACCATACACTTTTCTGTTCTCCAGGCTAAACATACTCAATGTTCCTCCTATGTTTTTCCTTCCAGGCATTTTATCATCCTGACATGCTCCAGTTCATCAATGTCCTTCCTAAGAGGCAATCCTGAATGCAGTATTCTGGGTGTGATCTAAGCAGTACAGAATAAAGAAAAGCAATGACTTCTCTTGATCTTGGTACTATACTTCAGTTGATGTAGTCTGTTTTGTTTTGTTTTTAAATTTATTTTTGGATGTTTTGCAGCTGCATCATACAATTGGGCCATGTTCAGCTTGTAATGCACCATACATGTTTGGATTTTTTTTTGGCTTAACAAAATATAGGACAGTTTATGGTGTCCAAGTTTATTCTACTGTTTAGAATTTCTACATTCTCTACTAGGAAGTCATTAAGTGATATTCCAAAATTCCTCTACTTGATTTTTATTCTTTTCTTCCTTGTATGCAGAGTGCATATGAGCACATATTTTGCAGAAGCCTCCTAATTTTTGACAGAGGAGAGTTCTTTCCATTCCATTTTTGTCCAATCTAATCAAACCCCTGATAAAACACAGCAAAATGAGTTTCATTTCTTCAGCCTCAAACTTTACAAGTACAATTTATAGCCACCTAATTGCTCTGCATGTCACCATAAAAAGTGTCTCCCTACCCTTCAGAGAAGATAGTGCTTTAAAAGTTCAAGTGAGATCATTTTTTTCCTACTCTTCCTGATTCTTTACAGGCAGGCAGTAGTAGCAATGTTTCCTCTCTTTCTTGGTGAAACCAACTGGCAGCTGGCTAGATAGCTAGTGATTATTTGGCAAGTAAAACCTTTCATCTGCTTTTCTCCCATCCTCATCCATCTTCTTTGACCCCTCTGAGGGCCCTCTGCAGTGAGTAAATTACGTCCTGTGCCACTCCTCTTCATCTTCCCATACATCATGCCCTTGAACATTTTAATCCTCCTTCATATATTTGTAGGTAGAGCAAAACACTCCTGGATATTTTTTAAGACTTCCCCTTTGCCTCTCCATGTCTGCCACCTTTCCTTCTCCCAGGAGAATTATTGATAACAGAATCTGAACTCACCTACTCTCAGTTATTTATCAGCAAAACAAGTACAATTATTTTGGTTGGGTGTCTACCTGGATGCAGATATCAAAGGGCAGCAAGAAACCATGGCTGAAGTCAGATCATCACAGGCCAGGTTAAGGCAGAACAATTTTGATGGAAATTTTGGAAAATCAAAATGGCTGAAAAGGGCTAAAATAGGATCCTTCAGCAGAATAAACTGAATTAAAAACAAAATGATTTGAGATGAAACTAAATTGAAGGAAAAAGTATTTTAGAGATTTTTGTGGGAACATTTGTGATGTGTCAAAGAATAGAAATGAAACAGGTACTATAAATATTAGTTTCCAAGAAACAAACCATGAAAAGGAAATCTTAAATGCTGTACGAATGCTGAAAAATTGAAAGTTTGCAGACATAGATAGTGTAAATACAGAAATGTTAAAATATGGATGTTGTTTACTTATGCAGTAGTTGTATAACTTATTTAGCAGACTTCATCTGTTTCTGATGATTGGAAGAATATGATTATTATTACCTGATACAAAAGGAAAAGTAGCAAGAGTAAATGCAAAAACTATAGCAGAATAATTTGTTAGATGTGCTTGGGAAACTGGCAGAATTCTGACTGAAATGGTACAAAAAGTAACAGTGAGCAAAATTTGGGCTTTATGCCAGGCAGAGCATTTGTGGACCTGTTGACATCAAAGTTGTGCTGGTTGAGATGTGAATATACATGTACTTTCATATGCTAATAATGCTATATAGTTGGCTGAGAATCTGAATGATTTGCGACACATGTTGAACAGATTGTATGATGCAGCAGAGAATATGGATCTGAAAATTAATATATCAAAGACCAATATAACTGAGTTGGAAATTATAAGCTATACATAAATGGTGATAAACTACAGCAATTAGATAAATTTGTGTACAATACTTCCCAGGGATGGGGAAAAGAATAGAAATGTTAAAATGCACAGATGTTGGTAGAAAGGTAGTGAGTAGTCATATGATCTGTTGCAATGAATGAATATGAATATGTGTCAAATGAAGCAAAAATAGTTGTGTATAAGAGCATTCTTCTGCCCACCTTTTGTGAGAATGGGGTATGTCAAGAGAAACGTAAACATCGAATGCACTGTGACTGGAGCACTTTGGATGTAAAGCAAAACAAAGAGTGACAGAATCAACAATGAGTGGGTAATGATGTCAAGTCATTGTCAACTCTTAAAACCACATAGATAGATTTTCTCCATGATGACCTGTCCCTAACCTGGTCCTTCAGCTCTTCCAAAGGTAGAATGGGTATGGAATATAAAAGTGAGCACCTACTGTGAAAGAAGTATCATGATGGAGTTGAACAGAAGGAATCAATGAGAATTAAATCTTAAAACAAATATCTGAAAGAGGAATAAATGGGTCTAGAGGAGGGAAAATTGACCAAGAAAGTTGTTGGATGAAGTTGATGACATCCTGAAAAGCTGAGAAGTGAGATGTTTAGAGCATAAATGGCAATGTATGAATCTGTGTATGAATGTGTTGTAAGCACAGATGGCTTCCAAAGATAGACAGGTAGGGAGGGTTACAATAAATGAATCCAGATATAAACTAGTTCTAACTGTGATTCCCTTCTTTTTTTTGTATCTCAGGCCCTTAACGTTTTTCACCCTAAAAGGAAATGTCTCTTGGTTACACATTCCAGATTTTTACAATGCAATTTTCCAAAAAAAAAAAATGCACAGAAAATTGAAATAACCCCTGTGTTGAAAAAGTAGGGGAAAAACGTTTGTATGAGAAACTGCTCAAGAAGCATATACTGGATTGAGATATGCATAATAGTATAAATTGACATAATACACATTGACATTTTTATGTTGACTTTTTTAAAGTTACAAACTGATATGGATTGAAAGAACAGGAAACTGAAAGAAGCCTAATCTGATAGATTCTGCCATCCCTACTTTCTGAAGTGGATTGTATAGATGGCTGTAGGAAGAAAGAAATTGAGTCTATGAGCAGTCTTCCACTCATATAACCTTTAGATACAATTCATAAGGATGGGATACAAATGAGACAGATAAAATGTAAATCAATATGCCATAGGTCATCATATTTTGGAATGCCAAGATACGCAATGACATTCAGCTAATCACATAAATGAAAATACATTTATAATAAACTTTAAAACTACAAAAATGCCTCTTGTCTAATACAGTATTTTGAATGTAAGATATTGTATCATGCCTTTCTATTATAATTATGATCATTAGAGGAATCAATCAATCAAGTTATATTAGATTGGGGCTTCATATCTCTTTTTTGAAAATATTTGCTCTTCAGTTCAGTGAATCTATCAGAATTCCATGAATTTAATGCAGTTTTTAGGGGTCTGAAGAAAATATACATGTTTGTGTGTCTTTCACATGCATATTATTCGAGACAGAGACAGAGGAATGGAGGAAGACTTATTGCATACAGAGCTAAGCAATAAAATGTGGTCTGAAAATAATATTTTACTTTTGGTTTCTAAAATCCAATTTTAAATCAGTGAAGAATGTTATTAAACATGAATCATAGAGCCCAACCACCAAGTAATTATTTTAGCCTCAACCTGGTCTTTTCTTCCTATCCTCATCAAACCAAACTTGTAATCAGGACTGTAAAATGAAGGAAATGTAATGTATACTTAATACCTGGCACATTCATTTGTATGTCCATTGATTTGAATGTTCCCATCCAAGATCTATTATCTTTCTGTCATTCAGACAATTCTCTTAGATCACCCAGTGCATTCATTAACTCTTGATAGAAAAGAAATCCCATTTCCTGTTGCAGGAAAGGATTTACTCTATTAAAGATAGCCAAGCAATGATATCCTGAAAATCTCTTCTTCCCCAGTCTCCTATTTTGCATAAATAGCTCAGGGGATCCTTGCTAACGCAACAGTTTTATTCTTCCACCCAGCTGTGATATGTCTTTAAATGAAGTCCCACTGCTGTTTTACTAATGCTTCAAAAGTTCTCGCCTTGGATCTGCTGTGACCTTGGTGTTGTGTGTCATTTGTGCATCATTAAAAGGTTGTAATGAAGTTCTGCTGTGCACAGATTGTAAAAGGTCAAGCAGAAAGTTGGGAGCCAATGAGGATGGGAAGAAAAATTGTGCTGGTGGCAGAGGTTGAGGGATTCATTATATTGATGTGGTGGGGTTTTCAGGAGAGTAATAACTGGGCTAGCAGTAGAATGTAAATCTTCTCAGCCTCTTAGTCAAGAGTCTGCTTCCTCTTGATTTGTGAGGATATATTTTTATATAGAGTACAGGAAAAGTCATTACATTCTGTAGGAAATTCCCTGGAAGTAGTTAGTGCTTGGAAGGAGAGAGGCACAAGGCGAACTGGAGAAGTGATGCTTGTTGATGGTCACCATTGGTGGCTTCCTTAAAGTGAACAGCAATGGTATTTACTTATTTATTTATTGGATTTATATGGCCATCATCTCAAATATATGATTCTGGGTAACATATGTTATATGAAACCATAATTCTTCCAAATCCTGGATTAACATGGATGAATAGTGTGCTCATACTAGCATACCAGTGACCAATAGCTTTTATTTCACTCCTATAGCCATTAGTAGCAGCTAAACAAAAGTCTACTGAAATGTAACCAAATGTATTGCCTGATAAATTTGGGGGGAAACTTTTAATTAATCAGAATTCTAAAAATTAATATAAACAATTACTAGGCTGTATGTCATGTCCTTAATAAACATATTTGTATAACACTATTTTGAGCAGGAAAATAGTTCCATTTCTGATAGCAACCACCAGAGTCATTCTTCTAAATATAAATATTCAATAAGCAAATACCTCCTTGCAGAACAAGACCTTCTGCCAGCTGACATTCAACATTATATCTTCTTATTCACCCCATGATTGTTAAATCAATTAAAACTAAGATGATGTTATTTATTTACTAAATTGCTTTGAGGCTCTGTGAGGTGTGAAAAAACTGGGTCAGGATGACATGTGAAGTAAGAAAGATCTCCCTGCCCACCAAAAAAAAAAGTGCATTCTTATATTTAACAAGGTAAGTAAGCAAGTTAAATCCCTAGGGTATTTTTACAATTTTACAAAAGATTTACATCATGCCTATTTACCATTTATGATTTCTATATTAAAGTAGTACTGATGTCCACAGATGAAGTTCAGAAGATGGTGGAATAATGCAGGGCAGAGCAGCTGGGGAAAGAAAATTTCTTTAGAAATTTATTTCAGAAGGAAAGAAAATTGTGTTACTGGGGTGAGATGCTCTTTCATTTATTTAATTACCCAGTAACCAATAGGTATGATTATCCTGTCTTTCATTGCACAATTATCTCTGCAGCTTCTGTAGCTTCACATGCTTCCAATATATCCCATGGAAGACATCATGAGATAATTTCTCCCATGATGCTTTGCAGAAAGAACCTACTACTACACTGACCCATAAAACTGGCAGAAAATTTGGAAATACCATTTGTGCACAGTTGTACCTTAGAGCAAAATGGGTAAGAATTTGGCTAGAATAGATGGCTTTTAGATCATGGTACTTTCATATCCACCAAAGTTCTGAACATCAACTCCTAGATACCTTCACCCAACAGTACCAAAGGCTGAGGGATGATGAAACTTGCAGTCCAGTATATATGGGTGATGTCCAGTTGAGGATGACTTGCATAGGTCATAGACCAAATTTTTAAACAATTCTGCCAATCAATTTCAGAGAGACTGAATGAATTCCTTGCCAGTCTGTATAATAAGCACCCCAAATGCTGCTTTGATTAGCCTAGTCTTTATAGGAAACATAGAATATACAGTGCAAAAGAAATTAAAAGTCTGAAGGCTCTGTCAGACTCAGAAATCTGTGCATGTGGAACATTTTTATCTACATTGCACTTATATCCTCTATTTTCCCTTGAGAGTCAAACCAGGTTACATGGAATTTTCCTCTTATTTTACACCTACAGCACAAACCTGCAAGGTAGGCTGGGCAACAAGAGGAGGAAAGCCCCTGCCTCAAAGACTCATATAGGTAGTCCTTGCTTAATGACCACAATTGGGACTGGAATTTAGGTTGCTAAGCGATGCGGTCATTAAGCGAATCATCATGTGAGCAGACCCGATTTTATGACACAGTGGCAATTGTTAAGTGAATCAAATGGTTCCCCATTGATTTTGCTTGCAGGAAGCTGGCTGGGAAGGTTGCACATGGCAATCATGTGACCCTGGGACACTGCAATCATTGTAAGTGCAAGCTGATTGCCAAGCACCCAGATCATGATCACATGACTGCAGGGGCACTGCAACGGTCATAACCTTGGGCACTGGTTGTAAGTTTCTTTTTTTTAGTGCCATTATAACTTCAAACAGTTGCTAAACAAATGATCATTCAGCGAGGACTACCTGTAGTAAGTTCTGTGGTCCAGCAGGGAACTGACCCTAAGCTTCCCAGTCTAAGGCCAACCCCTTGACTACTACATTATTCTGGCAGAGTTGGAATGGAGTTAAAGTCATAGCATCCTGAATGATTTCCAAAACTCATGATTAAATAGGTAACTGTGGTATATCCATACAAAAGTGTGTGTGTGTGTGTGCACATGCATGCAGGGGGAATTTTCCTTTGACCTTGCAGGATTTAGTTACATATGTCAATAAATAAGGCAATTCAGCTGCTCCAAGACTGCTCAGCTAGACAGCATATTAATATCGAAGAATTAGTGCATGTAATGCAAAGTGACACACTCTTAAAATGGCTTTCAACTATAAATACATCACAGCTGCTATTCCAGTGACAAAATATCTATCCCCATCAGTCAAATTCCTGCACTTAACACACAAAGGACCCATGTGTACAACGAAGGCCTGAAGATATCAAAGAGAAAGCTTGAGAGAAGAGAGAACCTCATTTGCAGTGCTTGAGGCACTCTCAAAGAGATCGCACTCACGTCTTCCCATGACTGACAGCACTCAGCAAGGCAGCTACAGACATTTCTATAAAAGCATATAAACAAAGATGATACAGCTGTTCACTTAACAGGTGTCCAATTACTTAAAACTCTGAAATGCACAAAAGTCAGCTGAGGCTTCAAGCTTGGCAGGAAGATGACCCAGAACAGAACAGGTTATTTTTTTAGAGAAGCCTTCAAGAAAAAAAAAGTCAGATTTCTCTGATAAAACTTTTAAGTAGCAAAATGTTTTTAAAATACACCATTTGTCAATGTAAATTACAGCAGATTACAGTGATGGTTTTCTGATACCTGATTAAACACAGTAATTTCTTTAATAGGCTTGGCGAATTAGTTATGGAGCCATGAACTATCTAAACTGTAATGCTGAAACAGCTTACGTTGGAGTAAATCCAAGATTTTTTTATGGGTTTACTCAAGCAATTGATAAGCAAAGTGATAGGTAGACATGTTAGTCAACTTTTGATCTAATTCAATTAAAGTATGCATAATTTGTATTACACACACACACACATACACACACACACATATGTTTTGGTGAACCTAGATGACCGGAAGTCAATCTCAGTTTACTTGTTTAGGCTTTAATTTAAATTCTCAATGTGCTATATCCGTGGAATCAAACAAATGGCCCTTTGAGATCACACATCTCATGTGTAATCCATCTCATTAAAGAATTAAAAAATTAAACATAGAGATAAAAGAGAGACATTCTTGAGTTATAACTTGGTTACAAATCTATTTATTTACAGATAGTCTTATTATGCTAAAAAAAAAGAAAGGAAAAATATCCTGAGGAAGGTGGAGTCTCTTAGGCAATTCCTTGTACTACCACATGCCATCTAGCTATTCTGTGCAAAAGAAAAAGTGCTTTGGAGTCCTTGGTGCTCTCTGACCTTGTTTGCTTGCTTGCTTGCAGACATTTCATTATCCAACTAGGTAACATCATTAGTGCAAACAACCAAAGTCAGAGAGCACTAAGGACTCCACAGTTCAATCCTGAGCTACAGATATACTTTTTTATTGGAAAAAAGTGCTTTGGGGTTTTAGGTGTGGCAACAGCTACAGTAAGGGTTGATGAGTGGCTGTTATTATCTGGAAGCCTGTCCTAGCCCTCCTGGATCTCTCAGGGAGTTTTCAGTAGCATCGACCATAGTATCCTTCTCGACCGGCTTCAGAGGTTGGAAATGGGGGACACTGTTTTGTACCAGTTTTCCTCCTTTCTCTGTGACAGATTCTGGGGGGGGGGCGGTCACTTGTGTCTCTTCACCTCTCCCTAACCCTAATACTTACAGGACATTGTGGCGTGGGATGTAGTATAATCAGTGCACTGACGATACTCAGTTATACAACTCTACCCCTGGTTGATCAAGCAATGCTGTCTCTGCGTGGGCCCAGTTCCTGGAGGCTATAAGAGTTTGGATGGAGAAGAACTGGCTCTAATGAACTCTAGCAAGATAGAGTGGCTCTGGGTTTGTGGTCCTCCTGGATCTGGTGAGGCATTATCTCTGACTTTTCCCAGGGTAGTACTCCCACAGGCAAAGCTGGGGTACAGTTGGACCCATAGCTCCTGCTTAAGGAGCAGGTGGCAGCTGTGGCTAGAGGGGGCTTCGCACAGATTCATTTTGTGCTCCAGTTGTGCCTGGTTCTGGATGGGGAAGCCTTGCTTTCAGTTATTCATGCCCTGGTCACTTTACCATTGGGTCACTGCAATATACTGCTAGCCTTCTGGGAAGCCTCGAAGTCTTGCTCTTCCTGCAAGCCTTTGGGTAGGGTGAGGCTGGAGCCAAGTTCAATGCTGGCATGTTGGGGAGAGTTGCCCTTAGGGTGCTAGGAGTTTTTATTAAGTTTTGATATTTTTATCATTGTCTTGTGGGCCACCCAGGGTTATGGTTCATAAGATGGTTAGCCATATAAGTCTTTTTAATAAATAAAAGAAAATTAAATCAGCCATGGAGACTCATAATTTCTTTTACTGGCAAATTTCAGGTCAAATGGAGGCCTTCAAAGTAAGCGCCTGTCAATGAAGTAGGAAACTTCACTACTCTGCACTAGGATCCAGTTGAGTTTTGCCATTGGCCTGAGCCCCGCGTCTGCTTTCATATGCATTCTACAATGGCAGGACAATTGTTTTCTGGCCATGTTAGGAGATGAGGAAGCCCTTGTCCATATCAGGCATTGGCTACTTGTGATGGAGAAGAAAATGTGCTCACCCAAGTCTTTATAAATGGCATCCATAGGCATATGTTTGCATGGGATTTAATTTCTATGTAGCAAACTGTAGCATTTGCAGGTGCTCTGAAGGTTCTCATCATAGGGAAAATTACTGGTCCCACACAAGTGTTCATCATATTTATGAGCTGGCTTTTAGAGGTCTTAAGTGTCATTAGCCATAATGACATAAACAGAATAATTCAGATAATTGGGATGGTGGGGAAATAATGCTATGCAGCTAATTTAAAACTTGTTACTTGTCTGAGACTTTAAAAAAAAAAAAAAAAGCTTTCCCTACTCCCCCTTTCTACAGACTCAACAGTTCTGATTTGTCTTTTTCACTTAGTGGCTCTATGCTCACAAAATGCTTCTTGCTCTGTGTTTATAGACATTAATAATTTGTTTTATGGCTGAACAACTTTGAAAAGATCTTTATGCCCTCAGTAAATTGGGGTTGGTCCTAACTTGTTTTTCTTGTATTGCATGAAAGTAACACTTTTTTTTTTTTTTTTTGGAGTCCTCCAAATTTTCACAATGGAAGAGAATGACCATTGGATAAGAAGTAAGACAATAGCCAAATAATTTATCTAGTTGTAGCTGAACTTCTCCAGGGACAAAAAAGGAACCCACATCACAGTGTTTCTCAACCTTGGCAGCTTTCAGTTTTGTGGACTATAACTCCCAGAATTCCCCAGCCAGCCTTGCACATCTGAAAGCTGCCAAGGTTGAGAAACACTGCCTCATCAACTGTACTTGTTGACCTTTACTGGAAAGCATAATGAATAACTACCATTAGTCAACTGAACCAAAAAGAATTTTGAATCAATCCATCAGAACATGAAGAATTACATATATTCTCCATTGATCACTATAGCTATCAGGAGTCTTTTTCTCCCTTATATCTTAGTCACAATTGCATATTTAGAAAAGGTTGGATATTTGAATGTTAACAATATTAGAGGAGGCTTAATAGATATTTAGTCATGTCAGGAATCATAGTTTGACACTCATCGTTAAGTTCTCCATAAAATGTTTAAAAACACATTATGTCATTAGACATAATTTCAGTATATAAATATCAATAGATCTGTGCTCTGAATTAACTTGTTTTATTAATATAAATTATATTATATAATATATTATAGAGATAAAACATAAAATAAGTAAGTAAATTGTGACTGAGAGGGTATCTATCAATCTGTCTGGTAGAGTAAAATGCATTTTTCAATTTCTGCTTTCTACAAGTTTTGAGTTCTTAATTAATGGTTTTTGCCATTAGCACAAAGCATACATTGTTTGGAAATCATTTTTCCCTGATCTGTGATTTCTGAAAGAGAATTTTTATATGGATAATTGTTCAGCTGCAGTAGGATCATGAATTTTTACATTTACAATTGTTGAGCCAAACCAGAAAATGATTAATGTATTGTTCCAAACAAACTGTTTTCCTCTAGTCTTTGCTTTGTCTTGGAAGCACAGGCAATGATGTTGGACAACTCTGCTTTTATTGTTCTAGGTTCTTCTCCTCCAGACTCCACCAAACTCATTGTAGTGACAATTGTTTTCCTTTGCTTTCTGTGGATTAATTTGTAACTTTTCTTCAGTGTATAGCTCTCCCAGATGCTTTGAAAGACTCAGACTTTCCTGCACAGCATTATTGTGCTGAGATTATCTCTCTTGTTTCTCCTTGATATCTCAGCAATTCTTGATACCATCAGTCTTGATACCATCAGTCATGGTATTCTTCTGGACCAACTGCAGGGATTAGGTGTAGGAGCCACAGAGTTGCAGTGGTTCTTCTCCTTTGTCCATGACTAGGTCCAGTCAGCATTGAGAGGTCGACTTCTCCTAACCATTCAAAATTAATATTAAGCAATCTACATTAGATAATAAAAGAATCATGAAGCTTTTCTGAAATCCCCTAAACAAATGGAATCTAAGATAGGGTGGTAGATTATGTAATTTTAGCAATTTACTATAATCCAGAATGAGATTATTCGGTTTTGACAGCATTCCTCCTCAAGTCAGAGAACTATTGCCACCTTTACTCAACTCCAAAAGTGGGAAAATACCTGTATTCAGTGTGTGTATTCAGAAGTTTTGCATATAATCTCCAGGCTACCAACAGCTGGTTTTTGTCATATTGCTCAGTAACCGTGGTTTCTTCTGGTTGGCTGAATGGATGGCTGAATGTCAGTTTCCATCAGCCAGTTTTCCAGTGATGAGGGGTGATAGCTATCCAATGACACATGGAGGGTGATGCGTTGGCCACCTAGTCTCAGAAAAACTCCTTTCTCAGAATCCTGTTCTTAAAATTAGGACAGGGGAGAAGTTCCTTCAGTTTGTTTTCTGAGAAAGATTCACAGCCATTCTCAAGCATTGTCATATGAGGGATGTTTAGATGTGGAGATTGCACTTTTATGCAAGTATTTTACAAGGCAGTGAAGACCACAATCATTTATCAGGGGCTTGCTGGATTTAATTTGTTTGCCTACTTCCCTATAGACCAGTCCAATTGCTGACAACTGAGAATGACGTATATACAGTATATACATGATATCTGTAAATCAGGTTAAAGCATAACTGTATAAAATAAAAAGAAAACAGATTAACAACAAACGCCAGGAACCTCATTTAATTTTCCAAAACAAAGTCCAATGCCAGAGAGAACCTCTGTCAGCAATATTCCACTCCACCTCTAGCTTTCAAATTTCCATGCTTTCTAGTAAACCAATTGCAATCTTTGCCAGTAGGTCAGGCTGCTCCCTCCTTTGCCACCCTGTCTCCATCTCTATCTCATCTCCCGTTCTCTCATTCCAAAATGTCACCTTTTAGCAGCTAATCAAGCTACTTCATTTCCATCACATTCATTAATCCTTTCACTTTCTATCGCTCACTGACAACTTTCCCTAACGTACCCTAATTATTCTCATGAAACAACTACTTCCCTGGCACCATCTTCAAAAAAAAAAAAAAAAAAGGATTGGATGCCATATTATTGGGTTTTTTAATTCGTTTTTTTCTGAGGGTTGGCTTGACTTGATTATTTGTATTCTTAATTGTATTACTATAAATTGCTTTGAGGCACATGGGTCTTATTGTATGTATGTAAGTACGTACGTACGTACGTACGTATGAATGAATGAATGAATGAATGAATGAATGAATGTAAGAAATTGCAAAAGGACAAATTAGTCTACCCAGCAAAAATAACTTCGAATCCCTGTGTACTGAATCACAAGTTAGCATTCCCTTCTCTTTCACCTCATCCCCAGCTGAGATATTTTTAACTGATGATAGTAGAGATTGTTAAACCATGTGTTTTGCTGCTGAATCAGAGCATCTTTCCAATGCGGGTTTAACTTTATGTTGTAAGGGCAACAAGGTAACTATAATTTTCAGAGTTTCAGAATCATTTCTTTTTATTTCTTCAGAAATAATTTTTTATCTTTTTATATTAAAGATTCAGCAATTTGTTTGTTTGTTTACTTGCTTTTTTATCACTGTAATTGGTTTTACAAAAGAGTTTCAAATCTCATGCCAGTCAAGATTTATTTCCAGCAAGATGTAATTAATCTAAGAACAGCAAATGAAATCATCTCATGGTATGTTGAGTTATCTTCTGGGAAACAAATGATTGAAAAGTTGTTTTTTTTTTTTTCAGGAAATCAAAATGCTTTTGCAATCCCTCTTTTGATTTCTGTAGCCAATTTAATTTAATATCCATATCATTAAAGTCAAAACAAGATAACCTAATTCATCCCATCCCTATAAAACAAAAATCTTCAGTACCATTTAAAGACATTTTAAAGCATTTTATTGATCTGAATATCCTTATTCAAGATTGATCTGAATATCTTTATTGAAGACTGACAGTGTTCTTTTACTTTCTTTCAATTAGTGTTTGCTTTCCATTCTTCTATGAAACAATCCTGGAAAGAGCTTCTTTTCTAAAACAGTGAATTAAATGATAACATGTTGGGTTCTCCCATAATATCCCCCTTTGGGATGTTCAAGGTGCTGGTTGTCACCCATCAAGGCCTCCATGGCCTGGGACTTTGTATTTTGGGGATCATCTTCTCCCAGTGGCCTCTCTCAATTTAGTAGGGAGGTGGGCTCCATCTAGCTCCCTATCCTTGAAGAATGCCATCTACAGGGACATCACTGTCCCCTTCCTCTGGAATAATTCTCCCCTTTCCCCTGGAGATCAAATTGTATCCTATGCTTTTGGCTTTTGTAAGGCCTTTACAATCTTGTTATTTCAGCAAGCCTTTGGGGCCTAAAGGATGGGATGATTTCTTCCTTGTAGTTAAGCCTTTGCTTTTTGTTGGCTTGATCATAATTATGGTTTGTTACTGTTAGTGGGTGTAGGTGTTTAAACGTGACCACCAAAGGGAGTATATGAAGTGCTCAGAGTTACTTGGTGATTGGAGTGACATATCAGCCTAGCAAGTCAGTAAATAAATAAAAAGTACATAATCTATTATGGTCATATTTTTCTATGAGAAGGAAAATGCTGGGGTTTATGGCATATTAAAAAAAAAAATCCTGGATACCTTTTGATGCACAACACAGACACCCACTTCTTAGGTGGGAGATTTTTTTCCACATGCTTTAGTTATCATGGAAAAGAGGAGAAATGACAGAGGGATGTTATTTTTCTATAGTAGTTATATATTCCATCCTTTCAAAATTTCTGTATGGGTCACTAAAAAAATCTGGATGTGTCATATACTTTATGATTATGAGTTGGTTATGTTGCTCTGTACATTGTATGCTCTTTTTCTTTACTGAGAAATTTGAAAGAGATAGCAAAAAGGACTTAAGAAATATTGTATCATCATCATCATCATCATCATCATCTAAGGCATCTTCTTCAGTGAGATTAATAAGGGCTGAGGATCCACTCTAAATGGATGCATTGACTTCTGTTACAAGAAGAAAAAGAAAAAGATGCTGTTATGGGCATAGTCAATAGATTGCACCTTGGTGTTTACTGTACTTTCTGAATTTTTAATATAAATGTATAGTATTCTACTCCCAGACCATGAGTGACATTCATTTAACTTTAGATCATAAAACAGAAAAAGTTAAGTGTTGTACAATAAAATTAATAATTTGACTTTAAGAGCTGCTAATGCAAAAAAGACTTCTTCAGTCCTTATTTACACATCCCTGGGCATCCACTCCTAGCACTTATTTAATTAAAAGTATCCCTCTGCATCCAAGGAAGCTTACTTGGAAGAAACAGGACACCCCTAAGATCTAATAATTATCCCTGAGAGACTGAAACTCTTTCTGTCGCGGTATGCAACAAGTGGAATTGTATAGAAAACAAGAAAGAACTTCATTTTTATAAGCTCACTGAAGTTCCAACATGCATTGCATATAACTTCATTTCTTGATTTTATTTGTTTCTACTGAACTTCCCAAAGTCAGGCCAAAGAGACATACACACACACACAATCAGGAGATAATTGCATGATTTGAACTAGATATGGCCCTTTTCTACTACTATTATTACTACTACTACTACTGCTACTACTATTAACCATAACAATAGTTTGCTCCTCTGTCAAACTAAAAATTAGGCTGTTAAAGTCTCTGATTTGTAGTATAACTCAGGTATAGTACTCTACAGGACTGCCCTTGTATTTTCATCAGGGTTCTGGAAATATAAAACTCAATTTGAATTTCACTTTGAACCACAATTTTACACCTGACTCCAGTGAAAGCACATCAGGAGTCTAACTGAAGAAGGAGAAGATCAAACCAAGTATGGCCAATCTGTCATAAGCAAGTCCTTAGAATCTGATCGGTATTGCAGTATATAATGACACACTTATTCAATAGCCAGGTTATCATTATACTTGCAGAAAATTTAGAAGAAAAGGTGAAAAAGAGAGACCTTTCAACAATAGATGATAGTTAGCTAGCAATTTTTCTAAGTACAGCTTTATTCTCGACAATCAAAAAGGCAGGGGAGAGAGCTGTAGGGCATTAATTTGCAGGTTCATCAAGGGATGACATTGGATTCTTTAGCAAAAGGTACAGATAGCAGCTCTAAGAGGAGCTTGAACAGAGCATGACATTAAAGACAAATTAATCTTAAAATTACTGGCACAAATTCTAGGGGGAAGTTATGAAGGTTCTTTGGAGGTGATGGATGAAGTGTATGCATGGTTGTCCTAAAACTAAGAATAATAAACTAAATTTGGCAAGATGGGCCAAAGCAATACCAACTAATTAGGGATCTAAAGAAGAATCTCTGAAGGGAACACTTGAAACAGCTTGTGGTTGCCAGAGAAAGAGGGCCTGCAAATGAGAAGCATAATATCAAATAAAAGAGAGCTAGCCATTTTCCCCTATGGTCAAATTAAAAGCAGTCTGTACAAAAATATTTAGAAATAAAAAGTATTCTAACTAAAAGAGAAGTGAGCATTAATTATCTCCTTTTTTTCTTTTTTTAAGGAGGAAATTGAGACTTCTCTCTGCGGCCTTGATATAATGAAATATTTACTGTTTTGTTTAAGAAGATTCGGTCTTGACTATCTAAGTGGATTAAACCATAGGACAAAAAGGATACTTGATACTCTCAAAGACTCCTGTTTTG